>NC_086247.1:100512479-100812479 GCF_021018805.1 Prinia subflava | reverse complement strand
CCATTGGTTGGCTGAGCTGCTCCAGCCTTTGCCAGCAGCACTAGGATGGCTGTCAGGTCTGCAAGGCGATCTCTAAGCCACCCTGCTCTGCAGGAAAAAGATTACTAATGTTCCCACGACCGGAGCAAGAGAGAAGAGACAAATAACTTGGATGGCAACATGAAACAGTGGCAAAAATCTGGAAGACAGAGGAGGAGAGAGGAAAAAAAACAAGAGGGTGGAAAGCTCTATAATGACTAAAAGAGCCCCAGATGGATACAAACCGAGAAAAGGCCAGAGACAGAAATAGTAGCACTAATTAGCTGAGCTGAACTACCCCACTCCTGCTGTACCTGAGCATCCTCCGCTGTCCTCAGAGCCCTGATGCTGCCAGCCCTGGGAGAGGAGGAGTGGGAGCAGGGAGCTGCTCAGACCTGGATGAACAGAAGCAGTTAAGTTCCTATAGCAACACTTAGTGAAAAATGCCAAAGCAGAGGCACCTACAGAGCTGGATAGAAAAGGGGTTTTGGCTGCAGGCAGCATCCCCTGAGGGAGAACCATGAGAAATATGTGCTTCCCCATCCTGAGCATGGTTCCTGCTGCACCTTTCCTGCTTGAAGACTTCCTGTTTCCATTATATGAACAGCCAGGCGTGCCCAAGACATAGGAAAAGTTCACTTTGCCTATTTTGCCTTGAGGCAGTTTTGTTTTGAAGTCCTACAGCATATCCCACAGTGCCAAGGAAATGTGGCAATGTTTTCACTGGCAATTTTTTTTATCTGGAAGGCTTTTGCTGGGAAAGGGCAGATAGCTCTCATCCCTGTCATTGCTGACCACTGCAGCCTTCAGTCAACTGCTTTCAGTAAACTCCTTCAACTTTATCTGTGGGACCCCGTGGCATGATATTGCCTAAATACGGATTTTTGGATGGAGCTTCAAAGAAGAAAAAATGGTCTGCATCATCCTACATCAGAAGCTGAACTCGAGCTCTCCTCAGAAGTTTACCAATGTAAAAGAGAGCTAAAAATCCCCAGGTCATACCTTTTGTGAAAGCAGTCATCAGGCACTGAACCCTCAGAGTTATGTGGTTCAGTGGCAAAGGCCCCAGTGCCTGTGGTGAGGCTGGGGGCTGCTGCAGCAGAAGCCAAGTGCTACAGGGCTGCCATAAGTGGCAAAGTGTGCTGCAGCATGTGTGGGCACTGGGCTTTGTTCCCTTCCAGAAACAGTAAATCAATCTGCCCTTTGCAGCCCTCCAGGGAGGAGCAGCACGGTTTAGCCCCCAGGGCTACTGTCTCCACATCACCTTTGGAGTAGGCAAGCTCCTGCTGCTGATCCAGCTGGCAAGAGCTCTCCTTTGGACACCATCAGTAGGACACACCACGCTGTGCTTGTTTTTTTGTTGTAGGGAATGAAAGGAATTCATGTCACTTTGATGTTTGCGGTGCAGTTCCAGTCCAGGCCCACCATGTGCTCACTGCAGGCTGGCACAGCGTGAGCAAGCCCAGTGGCAGAGCTGCTACACCTGCCCTGTGTCCAGTCCTTGGATGTTTCTCCCTTTCCTCTTCTTCTCGAGGCTGGGCTGTAGCATAGGAGAAAACCAAAAATACTACATGCTGTTTTTTCTCTCCTTGGCTGGTCTCTTGGAGGTTGCTGCTGTTTTCTCTCAATTACAGAAAATGCTTGAAGCTGTGCAGAGGCTCAGCCACACAGGGAGGCAGCAATGCCTTTCTTAGCTCTGTGGAGTGCAGTCTTGAACTGCTGTAGCACTTCTTGCTTACCCTTGCACCCTGAGACATCTTAGGTTTCAGTCTTAGGTTTCAGTTTCTCTTCACCTGAGCTCTGCTTGGCACGGGCAGCCGGAAAGTGCCAGGCTCCAGTTCAGATGGAGCATTAGCAGAGAAAGGGAAAGCTGGAGCATCAGCCAGCAAAATGTAATAGGGAATCCTTTTGCCCTCATCTCTGCTGATGCTAAAGCCAGGGCCTGTCTTTCCTGTTTGAAACAGGACTGGGGGCTGGGGTCACCTGCTGCAGGGTCAGCTCTGCCTTTAGCAGCTGCCATAGTCTCAGAGACTTGTGTGCCAAGCTTTGCTTAGAAGTTTTGGTGCAAAGAGCCTCATTCTGCAGAAACCCCAGGAGAATACAGAATCCCCTTGGACTTTTTATTGTGGAGGAGGAGCTGGTCAAAACCAAAATCAACAGTTCTGAAGCAAATAGTGCAGGCTTTGATCTACCCAGTTAAATATGAGCCCTGGTGAACTGAATCCTCCTCTCTTTGTGCATGTTCTCAAACAAAAGTATTTTCCTTCAAGAGAACAGGCTGCAGACTGGCTTAGATTTGCCACTGTGTTTGCTGAGCATAAGTATTTGGTCAGTCTTTGAGCTGATAAGTGCTGGTCCACTGCAATGAAAACATCAGATTTAGAGGAAGAAAAACAAAGGGGGTAGACAGAATTCAGTAGTTTTAGCAACACCACTCAGCAAAAATGGAGCCAGCCCAGTTTCAAACTGGGGGTGTCCTTGAAAGCTGTAGCCACATATGACCATATCAGGGCTGGCTCTGGGGCCAGCTCTTCTTCCTCTGCCCAGGGACCTTTTCCTGTTTTCTGCAATACAGAAGGGCTCCAAAAAGCACGTCTGAAGCTCTCAGGAGTTCAGAACCACCACTGGTGCAAGGAAAACTGGACCTTGGTGCCTGGCTTTCAGGTCCTTCCCTAGGTAGCACAACTGGGATGGGGAGCTGACCTGTACCACCCTGACCCTGGGTCTGGAAAACCCCAACTCCAGGCTTAGGTCAGGGGAGGAATAAAAGAGAAACCTTCCTGAAAGGCAAACAAATGGCAAAAGTGAAACAATGAGCCAATTGTTTACCAGGAAAATCCCCCAGCTGCTGTGTGGGTGGTGTGGGAGCACAGCCCCATGACTGCTGGGAAGTTGGGGCCCTTCTGGACAGCTGTGGGAGCGTGGCAGTGACGATGTTCAAGGAGCACACGTCCTGCACAGCCTGGCCTGCCCAACCAGCTGCCATCCCTACGAGTTAAAGTCAGCGAAGTTCTGGGATACCTGTGCAGAGCCCCTTGTGTGGGAAGCAGCCACAGGGTCTGAGAACAGGAGAGAAGCGTTTTGCCTTGCCCCTGTGCTTCCACCCAGGAGTGGGGCTGGGTGCCTGGTTTGCGCTGCAGTACTGCTCACTGTGCTCTCACATCTTGCTCAGCCTCACACACCTCCTTGGCCCCATCACACTTGGGCTTTCTAGCTTCTAATAATCCTCGTGCAGTATTTGCTGCACACCTCCAAGGACTCGGCAGTGACCCTGACTACCCTGGATGTGTGTTTTCCCCTGGGCCACAGCTCACATGGTGGAAGCAGTGGGCCGAGATCCATCTCTGTGCCCGAGGTCCCAAGGCTGTAGCAGCAGTCCGGCACTGCCACGCTGTGGGAATCCCAGCTCACGATGCTGACCTGCTCTGTAGCCAGCCTGCAGTGCCAGCCTGGCTGCAGAGACATCCCACTGTGGGCATGCCTCTCCTATCCACAGGCTCTGCTGGCACCACCATCCCCCTGGGAAGGGAGATCCTTGACTGACTGATGGGGCTGTAATTCAGGGTAGGATGAGCCTCTCGCCCCCACCCTGGACTGGTCTGCAGCCAAGACAGAGAGCCACCTCCTGCCAAGGCTTCAGCTGCATGTTCCTAGGATTGAGACCTCTTCAGCCTCCATCACCGCTTTCCTGAAGATGGAAACACCATGCTCCAGTGGGATTTACTCTGCCTAGTGTTTGACCATCACATGGAGTAAATCCCACTGGAGCATGGAAAAAGGTGCAGCAGATGTCTGTCTGGGGAACATGTATGTCACTTTGCCCTGTCATCACACTTCCTCCCTGGAAGCATCCAAACAAGTGAATGAGGCATCCCAATCAAACCCCCTGCTGCCTTTCAGTAGCAGGAACAGCAGTGACTCTGCCGCCAAGATGAATTTGGCAGCCATGTAGCAGATTTTTGCATATGCTCTAAACAGTATTTGGATGGCAAGTAAGGACAAACACAGCTTTGCCCTTGAAAGCAAACTACCTAAGCTGGCTGCTGGTGCAGGTAATTAATAGCAACTGCTTTATATGAAGCAGCAGGAGGAGCAGTCTATTTTCCACAGCTCCTGAACTGGCCCGGTGGTGGCCCTGGCATTGGGACAGAGGGCCCACGGCTGGAAGACCAGCACTGCTCACAGCACTGCTCACAGCACAATTGGCAGCCTCTTGCAGAGCTGCACAGTGCTGCCCTCAAAGACAAACCACCAGCTGTGGCCAGCTCAGCTTGGGGAGGTTGATGGGCTGGCAGCCCAAAGCAGTGTGGAGTTTTCCATGGTCAGTTATTGTGCTGGCATGGCCAGAAGCTGCTATTATTAGATGGCATATGAATCACCCACACGACTGGAATTAGCAGCCTCAGCCTGAGCCGAGCTGGACACTTACTGGAAAAGCCTCATTTAAGCCCAGCCAAGAGACAAAAGTGGACAGGGCTCAGAGAAATCACTTGCCCAATTCCCTCTTCAGCCCTGGCTGCCGCCTCTTCCAGCTGAGAGGGAGGTACCAGCTCTGGACATTTCCCATGGCCCCGATGGTATGGCACAGGAAAGGAAGGATCTGGAAAACTACATCCCTGTTCATGCACAGCCAACCCCATGCAAAATACAGCAAGAGAAGAAAAACTTCAGGGGATACAATCTTAAATCATGATCTGATGGGGCTGGTTAAAAGGGCACAGCCTGATGAAATGTATAGGTGAGGGACTTACAGCTGCCATGCCTGTGCCTTGGCCTGGTCTGCTGCAAATCAACATCAGTGTGCAACACCAGCAGCTGCTGAGCAGGGCAACAGGGCTCTGGGGTTAGGGCCCAAACTGGCAGATTACTGGGAACTCACTGGGTGCAGAGCAAAAGAAGGAAAAGAGGGAGGTGGAAACACATTTGCTTTTCTGGATGAGAAAACACTGAAGCCCTTTGATTCCTGTTTTGGCTCATTTAAGCCTGGAACTGCAATAAGACAGCCCAGTAAGTAACCCAGCTTGTACGAACTGCAGCTGCTAAAGTTTTCCTTCAGTCTTGTCACTAGTCATTTTGCCCATGTTGTTCCTCATTTACTCTTTTTCAAATGAGATAAAGTCCAGTCTCTGTGTTCTCTTACATGGTTGTGAATCAAATACATTTGCAATAAGGTTCAATCACCAGAGCTGTGCTGTGGTATTTGCTTCACCCTGAGCTTTTCCTACCAAAATTAAAATTACATAGTATGTCATCTTTTCACAGGACATGAAATAGAATTTCATATGCATTGCGAACTCACAGCAAGGCACATTGTGAGGAGTGGTGGAGTACACACCATTTCTTATAGCCTAACAAAGGCGCTTTTATTTAATAATGAACTATTACAGCACAGTACAAAGATCTGCTTTGTACAGTGACTAGAAATTGTTTGCAGATTTTTCCAGCCACGGGAGTTGACAGTTCACTTAGGAAATCAATTCTTAAAGCTAGAGTGCCTACATGCCTCTTTGGCTCTTGGAGCACTGCAAGTCCAGACCTGTACAGGGTCCAGTGCAGCTCTCTTTTTCCATGGACTGAAACAGTGAAACACTTTTGGACATATTTCTTGGTGGTGGAGGAGGAAAAATCCATGGTTGCAGCTGTTTCTCCCTCATCACCTTCCGGAAAGCTTAAAGCTTCTTATCCATAGTGCTGAAAGCAAGGGATGAGAAGATGAACCTCAGAGCAAAATTGTAGGAGCTTCAATGTGAGACAGCCAGATAGCATGGGTGACACACAGGGGTCAGCTGTGTGGATGGATTCTTAGCTCTCTGAAGCAAAAATAAAGATATCCATAACCTGGTAGAGATGATAGATAGAAAACGTGGTGCACACGGACTGGGCTAATGCACTGCAATGAGGAAAAGTTTTTACCCAAGCAGAGCTAGGCACTGCCAGGAAAGAATTAGAACCTTCTCCTCTTCCAAACTCTTCCTCCATGGGAGAATGGATTGTAAAAGAATAGAAATAGTGCTGCAGGCAATCTCACCCCTGATAAGGTGCAGCTGTGCAAGACAGGGGACCATCATTGAAGGAAAAGGAGCAGGGAATGCTGATTTCTATTGACCAATCACAAAAGGGCATGCAGGTGTGATGCAGAAGGCAAAATGGTATAAAAGGTTGTACAGGGGACTATAAAGTGCTGATGCTTGAAACTGTTTGTGGTGTCAGTTGTGAGTCCTCCATCATTCCTTACTTCTTAGTACTTCTATTGTACTAATGCAACCATGGGGTGAAGGCACACGGGATCCCCGGGAATCCATCCTGTGCATTAGCATCTCTGAGGGAGGTGATCTGGGGCAGCTTGTTTCAGTCCTACAGAACAGGTCAGGCCTCTTGGCTCAAACACCCAAATCACACAGCCAGTGTGTTAATGAATGAGAAGCAAAGATGGCTCTTTGTCCCAGAGAGGGATCGTGGTTGGTGGGAGGGAACAGGAACCGGCATTGACCCAGGGCTCCACCGGCAGACACTCTACCAAAGGGATAATGCAATTACCAGGCTATTTTCTCATCATGCACCTTTAACCATTTTATTTGTCCCCAGTGAGCTTCCTGTAGAAGGGTGAAGGAGGAAAACCAGAAGTGTGCTTGGCCCTTTAACTCCAAGTGAGGGCACTTAATGAACGTACCTCTCCTTGCTTACCGGCCAGCTTTCCCAGAAATATCAGAGCACAGAGCAAAGAACTGCCTTGATACTAAATCCTTTGGCAGGTTTAAAGGCACCAGAATCACAGTTCTGCCTGTCAGCTAAAGAAAGGCAATCTCTGAAAAGTCCCAGCACAAATTGTCCATGAGCATCTTGCTGAGACTGAGGAGCCTAAGTCCTGAGTTCAGGAGAGGTACTAAATCCTCTAACATCAGCTTCTGAAGACTTCCCCTCTTTCCAAAGTACGTCATGTGCAGGTGCAAATATATACACATACACACATGTTCATTTGTTTGTCTATTTTTAAGCAAATTAACTCATTTTTCTGGGGTTTTTTGTTTGTTTGTTTGTTTGTTTTGGTTTGTTGGTTTTTTTTTTCTGGAAGGGAAAATAAAATCCCCTAGAGCACCAGCTCCTCTCTCTCAGCCAACAGCCTACAGCAGGGAGTTGGAAACTTGGCATTTGGCCTGAGCATTAGCTGCAGGTTAGTGCTGAGCAGAACCAGTTACAGTAGATCTGAAAATCCTCATGTCTCATCTTCACTCTTCTTTGTTCTGCCAGGCATAATGCCTGGCATAATTCCTACGTGTCACCTCTGATGAATGAAAAAATATTGTTAATAAATGCGCATATTGGGATGCAGTGGCAAGGATGTTCACAAATGCATTGCCCCATGATATCATTTAAGCTTTTGTCTTTACTGGTGAGAAAGGAAAAGAAAAGAGTAGGAGGGGAAATTGACTTGAAGTAGCTATTTCTAACTATTTATTTACCTTGTGTGCATGCCTTGCACCTTTCCTCATGGGTTACAGCCGTGGGTGCACATAAAGCCTTGGGGGTCCTCAGCACAAATGCCTCAAGAGAGGAGCTGGTTCATGGCATGCTCAAAAGCATTACTGTTTCATCACTCTTCTCATCAAATAACATAACTTCATTGCTGCTTCTGGCAACCTCTGCACTTCCTTTCCCTATGTGTTCCTGAAGCACACGGTGCACAGGAAATGCTCCTCTGTTTTGACACAGCTCAGCATGAAACCAGGCGTCCGGGAAAAGGACACGGCAGAGCTGAGCCAGCACCCCCTGATGCTCCACAGGGATCTGATGATGGGCCTGCTGTACTGGAGTCTGGAAAGGAGAAGTGGGAAGGAAAGAGGGGCTGGGAGTAGGGAAGTAACTGGTCACACACAAGTTGCAGTGGTGTCAGGAGTGCCATAACTTTTGCCTGCAAACAGAGGTACCTGATCTGGTTCAAAATAAACATAGTCTTGGCACTAGGGCCGCATCCCATGGTGACTTTTACAGACATTTTTCTGAGGCCATTTCCTCTCCAGCACTGCACTCCTTGCATCCTCTCCCACAGTGAAATGAGCTGCGGGTGAGATAATTTACCCCACTCTGCTGTGGTTACTCAGCATTTGCTGGCAATGCCCTCATCACAGCTTGGCCCTTTGGTCCCAGATCAAATAATTTAGTTTGGACACCAGATAAAGGATGAGCTTTGTCCGACTTTACAGACCTACACTTGGACCTGTCATTGCAGCTCCTTTTAAAACCAAAGAAGAGAAATGGGCATGATTGACCTGACCTGTTCTAGATACTGAAATGAGAAGGGGGTGACTCATAGCTGTGCCTATGCTTCCCCATATTCTCTTCCATAAAGGGAGCCTAATGAGAATAGCTCAGATGGAGGCCTCTATGTTTAGTCAGATGAATCCCACCCAGAGTGATTGCAGCTGCTGGAGGAATGTGAGCTTCCCCATAATCGCTTCCCTTCCTTCCCCATAATTTTGGAGCAGAGAGAATTATTCAAGCTGATGAGTCCTTGAAGGATTCCTTGAAATTTATGCAAAATCTGCTCAGAAGGATGTGTGTCTCTCACACACTTTTGTGGAGGTTCCAGGCAACAGGGCATTCAGAGGGCCATGCAACACTGGCATTATCATGCACTCTGCTATCAGGCAGCCTTAAAATGGATAAAGCAAAGACAGTAACAGAAGGAGCATCCCAGATATCTCCTGGGTTTGGACAGCTACTAAGTTGGCCACATCCCAAGAGAAACAATTTCCACTTTGTCCCCTGGCTCCTACCCTTACCTCCACCTTCCTCTTTTCCTTCTGCTTTCTTCAATAATCTCCCTCCAGAATAGAAACTTTTGAGAGGCTTATTTCCTTGCACCTGTTTCTGCCGTGATGTAACTGTGGTAATAACCACTCTTGGACATATTTCTTGGGGTTTTTGGGGGGTTGTTGTGTTTTATTGCACAAAAATATATTATGGTTATATTTAGAGATGGGCTCAGATCAGAGCTGGGCAAGAGGCACACTCCCATTGTTTGGGAAGATCTGAAGCAAGAATCAGACCCCTTCATCTCAGCTGCTCTTCCTCTTACTAAAGTGCAGATCTAAAACCAAAGGTCAAGCTGGAGAAGTTCAAATACAAGTTGCAGAGCAAACTCCATAGGTGAGGCCAGTCTGTGGTTGTGGTAGAATGAAGCAATGTGCAAAGACTTAAATTCTGCCTTAGCATGTGCTTTCTGCACTTCTTGATGGAAAGAAAGTAATTAAGGGAGGCTGGGAAAGCCAGCTGCTGCCTTGCCTTCCAGAAGCAGCAAATAAGACAACAGAGAGATCAAAGATAATGTCAATAACAATAATAATAATGGTGGTGATGATGATAATGAAGATGATGATGATAATACAGGACTCATGTCCCTAGGTGGTCTTAGTCTCTCTCCATGTATTTTAAGATCTCATGATCTTTATTTGCAGAGGAAACTGCGTATTTGGATCTGTTGTTTGATATGACCTGGTGCATTCTACTAAATCCTGTTTTGACCCCCAGGTCTCACAGTTCAAACTGAGCCTGTTGTGAACAACTGGCAAGAGCTCTCGTGCTGCTCAGGGCAGTCAGCAGTACCAGCACTGAGCCTGAGGGCTTCAGACAGACCAAGACAGCACAGTTCTCTGCAAGCAAAGCTTCTTAGTGCCATATATAAAGACTAGAAAAAACCAAAGGGGGAACTGGCTCATGCAATGTTACCAAGTGATTTTGACAGGTTATTCTGAGGCAGTGATGCTCAGCAAATCCTCACAGAAGTGGCAGCCACAGGAAGGGCCATAGGCAGGTCCCAAGGGGAGAAAGATGGACTGCATCATCTCACAGCTCCAAAGCATTTTTCCCATCTATTTCCCTGTTTCCAGTGCTTTCAGAGATACCAAACAACACACTACCTATTGGGCACCATCACTGTCTCAGTGCAGAGCTGCATCAATGAGTAAATTGAGGGAAATATAGATTTTTTTTTTCCTCACCACTCTGAGAGAAAGGAACTGGAATAAGAACAGAGAGATGATAATTCCAGTCAGATTTTACACACTCGTGCTGGAAAGTTTCTGAGTTTCTGTCCTGCAGTGGACTCAGATATGTCTGTAAAGGCAACCTCCTTTACAGACGATTTTGCAATCTGTAAAGGCAACCTCCTGAGGTGATTTTACCATCTCCTGCCTGTCCAGCATTACTGACCATTAGGAAGAAAGGTTTCATGTCAAAGCTGAATTAGTCACAGTGCAGAGTTGCCCCTCACTGCACTGCTGTGGTCCAGCATTACAAAGACATAACTTTGTCATAGAAAAGTTGACTGGATGACACCCTTATAAAGGCTTTTCTATTCCCAGCCTCTTCCCACAGCATTCCAGTGACTGTGCAGGAATTCCCAGCCACCGTATCAGTGGTCCTCCACAGTGTTTCTTCTTTCTCACTGAGTTGTGCGCACGGTGATACCACCACCAGGTGCTTCAGCCCAGAGATGTGCCTCCTGCTGTTTCTGCCATCCCCAACTCCTGTTATTTGCTTCTATGTTCCCAGAGTCAGCTGAGCTCTCTTAGCCCCATTGAACCGGCAGCTAGTGTGGAGGCAGTTACCACAATGACCCCATAATCCTGTTTTCCAAGGCAGAGTCTCCTGTTCTGTAGGTACAGCCTGAACTCTTTTTTCCCAGATGTATTACTTTTCATTTAGCTAAATTAAAACACATTTTCTTGGATTGTGACCATTCAGCCAGCAATTCCGATCCCTCTGTAACTGTAAACTATCCTTGGCATTATTTACTGGGCTGCAGGTGGACAGACTGAAACACTAGCTCTGCACAGGCTGCCCCCATTCAGCTCAGTGGTCTGTTGATGCTGTACAATAGTGACAACTATTTTGGCATCCAGGGAGAAGATTATTTCATGACTGACTCTTTCAGCTGAAATATTCAGCTCTTCTGAGATTTGGGAGCAAATCTGGGATTGCTGAAGGAGTAGCATCTTTTTCTCCACAGCCTGTCCCATCATTGAATGATAACCTCTCACTGCCTCCCCCACTTCATTTCCTTTGGATATGGAAAACCACAGATAAGAAAGAGAGAGAGAAGGAAAACAGATTTACTTCATTCATTTATGCTCCAAGTCATGCAATGACAGAGCCACTGAACTGACATCAACCCCTTTCCTGTCCACCCCACCACAGCTGAATTCTACCCCAAGCCTTCTAATGTGGCCAAATAAAGAAAGTGAGGCACAGTAAAAATGAAAACTCAAATTGTCACCTTCCATGCTTAATGCAAATGACCTGCTGCAGTGAGGTTTCCTTTACAGTAGAACAGCTCCTGGTACAATGTAGGAAGATGGAGGTCTGGAAGATCTCTCCATAGCAATTCTAATGCTCTAAAGAAATTACAGAGAAATTATATACATTTATTAGATTTTTAATGCTTTCTATGTCCACAGCATATCTGACAACAAGATAAATATTCTTTCCATGCAATTCCAGTTAGGTCAGTAAACTTATCCAAGGAGTGAGTTTAAAGACATTTGGGTCAGAAATACCCTTTGCATTTCTGCAAAACCATTACTGCTAACAGCTCTGGATCAGTGTGCAAGCACACCAGCTCCTTCACTCCCAGTGCTGGATGTCTGAGCATCAGACATCTGAAGAGATGACATGGCCTTTCCGCTCTTCTCCAGGGCTGTGGCACAGAGGAGCCATACAGATCAGGACCATCAAACAATACCAAGTTATCCACGAGAGGTCAGATTCTGTTCCTGTAGGATGAGCCACCAGGTCAGGGAACTCGCCCTCTGTTTGTGAAAGAACATTAAGCAATTTCCCAGGAAAATCACTCTCCTGTGACCACATCTAAACGGTAGTGTTAGTAGGAAACACGCAGCCTCACAGAGCAGGCTTTGAACAGCCCTCACTGTATTCACAGAGATGCAGCCCAGCCGTGGTGTGCATGGCTCACCACCTAGGCTCCCGTTCCTCCATTCACTGAATCAGGGGCTGGTGTCATCACAGCACATGCTGCAGAGGCCACCGGGCCACACACACATACCTTTCTTGTGCACGCTGCCTAAATCCCACTGATCAATGACTTCCTGCATGGTCACTGGAATGCTGTGGGAAGAGGCACATAGAATTCCCTACTCTCATTTAGCCCTCCTGTCAAAGCTAGAGAAGTCCTGGCCCAGCTTCAGCTACAAAAACATATGAAATATATCAGCCGGGGCTGAACAGAATAGAAAGCGATGGCCAGTCCGGATATTGCTGCTATTTCACTGGGAAGGTTTATGTCCGAAGCCAGTGCGGATGATTCATTCAAGAGCCCAGGTGCTCAGGCCCTTGCCAGGTACTATGGTAAAGGGGGACAAAGCCAGGTTTAAGGGAAATCACTATAAATCCACTACCTATAGGCTTTACTTTCCAGTGGTTAAAGCACCACAAGAACAATGAGAAGCACAATTAATTTTGTAGCGTTTGTACTTTTGGCTACTTTTCATGGTTCCATCTTGGGCACTCGTGATGAAGTAACCAGAGGATTGCATGAAGAAGGAAGCCCTATCTTGGCAAAGGAATTCCAGATTTTGGTATCTGGCTTGATTTTAAAAAGGAATGGAAAACAAAAACATTCTCATGCTTCTAATGGGAGCCTGATTAAAAACAACAACAATGGAACAATTATAAGTGACTGGCTCATTCAGTTCTGTGAAATCAACTTAAAACACTTTAAAATAAGACAAACCCAAGACAGGATGGTAGGTTGTTAATGCCTTCAGAAAATCAGGTTCTTTTTAAGACAGAAGCCTGAGTGAACAAAACAGACTAAAAACACATTACGAAAAATTCAGCCCTCGCTAGAAACAGTTTTGAGAGACGGCTGGTGGAATTATCACAGACACAGCCTCCACAAGAAACAAACACTTTCTTGTTTCCCTTTCTAGATAGTTTTTAAGTTGTGTTTTCCTATTCACATTGAACACTGTTTGCATGGAAACAACTGCAGGGAACTGCTAATTAGTAAGAGAAAAAACAATAGTAATTTCTGTTGCAACTTTAAAGTACAAATAATGAGAGAAATGCCCACATAGGTCTAAAAATCAGTAAAATACTTAATTATGCTATTCTTAAACAAAGCATGTATTTAGTTTTTTCCACTTAAAAGTTTATGCAATTAAGTAATAGTTTTATGTGACTAGAAATATTTGATAAAAGATAAATGCAAGACAAACTCTTATTCTCAGCTGTATTAATTTCATTGTATGAATCTTAAACTGGGCATAACAAAAATGAACCAAGCTGATCTGATAATTAACTCAAAAAATGAGCAGTGTCTTTCAGATGCCTACATATAAATTCTGCAAGTTGGTATAGCTGGTAAGGAGAAATGAGATAAAAAATTACATTAAGCTGGTTGAAAAACTTCCAACATCAGGACGTTGTAATGTCATCAGAAATGGAAGAAGCAATAAGATGAATATGTTCTGGGTGCCACCAACCTCTAGGGACTCAGACCAAAAAATCTTGAACTTGGGTATCTGCATAGAGAAAACCCAAGAAGAAATAAATGTAGCTCTCAGGATCACTTGGCCAAGGAAAAGGAAAGTTTGATTTACTCCTTTAGCAGTTGGGGTTTTTTTAAGGCAGGAAAGAAAAAAAATAAATTGATTACTACAGGTGATTTGAGTTTGAAATATTTTGGGCTTCCATTGATACCACTGAGAAATAGTCTAGAGTTTTTGAAACTAGCAGATAATACAAAGCAATTACAAACAGAAGATGACTTTACTATGGACCTCATTTAGGATGGAACTTGCTGGTTGTGTCAGGACCATTAATTGTGATGTGATTACAGTCTCTGTGGGCAAAGAGAAATTGGCAAGTAGTGATTAATATACCCAACTGTTGTATCAAAAAGATTTCCCAAAGTTCCTGTAAACTGCATTCAAAATTAGTTAGGATGAAAAATCTAAATAGAAAAAAAAAGTTGAATGAAAATTTTGCAGGCATAATAAAAATAGAAGAGAAATAATTAATCTGCCTCCCTCCACCATTAACCTTAAGCTAAAAACTTAAATTCATCAGCAACTGGAAACTACTAACTATAGTGTTAACAAAAAAGGAGGAAAAAGTAAAGAATATTGATGGCATTGTAAAATGCAGAAATGCAGTAAGGGAAACTGTGGGCCTTGATGGAAATGGTGCTTCGTTATTCAGGCTTTCTATATTTAGGTAGAACAAAAACTTTAAAAATATGTTAAGAACAAAAATAATCCAGCAGAACTGGCCAAGTTGATGCAGAAAAAGCTGAAATAGTTACCTATTACTTCAATATTGGAAATGAGTGTCAAGGAAATTATTTTATATACAAAGGCAAATTAACTACAAGTACACTGAGAAATAAACAACTATTAAAATTCAGCAGCATTTTCTTCTTCCTGAGAGCTGTGCCACAGGGGTCCCAAGAGGCATCCTGCACAGTGCCCTGCTTCAGAAACACCACGTAACACCCAGCTGGGCTGTAGGTAAGCGGAAAGGTCAATATGCCTCTCCACTGGGCTTGGACTGGGAGGTGGAATGGAGCAGAAGGTGGGGGCAGGGGACAAGCAGGGCACAGCAGCCTTGCTCTATGGCCCTGGAGCGCTGGCTGTGGCTGCAAGTCATGACTGCCAAAGGAGCGTTAAAAACCTGCCAAAAGCCACACAATAAATGGTGAAACTGCATCTAAGTGAGACTCTTCGGGAGGGCAGTTTATTCATGCAGTCACAAAGAAGATTCAGAGGCGTCTCAATTTCTGCATGAAGGACAGACACAGTTCCCACTAAATCTTTCTCCATCAAGCAGAGAAAGCCATCACAACAGTTTAAGCAGGAGAACTCAAACCTGATCACATGAGAGAGCTGGTACCAAGTGCTAATAATAAGGGCGAATGAATTAGTTAAAGAGGTTGTGGATGGCTCTGTGTTTTGATGTTTTCATTGGCTTCAGCAAGGAGAGATTTCACACCACCAGCTGCAGTCAGCCAAGTCACTCAGCCAGTCTCTCTAGCCTCTCCCTGGTCCATGGAGAAAGATAAAAAGTCCTACAGGGGATGACTCAGTGTGCCTGAATTCAGCATGAAATGCATTCTGGAGGAAAACACCTCACCCCTGCCCCACATCCTACCCCCCCTGCCCCATGTCCTACCCCCTGACTATCAAAGGGTCTTCGGGGGACCAGGTGTATGCCAGGTGAGCAATTGGGTAGGACCAAACTTCTTTCTACTTTTGAGGGAAAGTCTTCTACAGAAAAATCAGTGCAACAGGCTCTTCTTAAAGATCAGAATTCAGGCACTGGTGACAATGATGCATGTGGCCATTTCTGAAGATCCAGTAAATAACCTATAAAATTCAGACCCTGAATAAAACACTTGCCCCAAACAAGTAACCTCCCCTACTGCCCAACTTGACTCTATGTATAAAGTATTTGTTCTATATTGCAGAGAAGCAACTGGCTTTCATAGGTTATTTCCAGTTCACAAATGGATCCTATCACAGAGAAAGTGAAAAGTCATAAAATAAACACTACCTTCAGTAAACAGGCAAGCCCACTCCTGCAAGCACTGAGGCAGAAGAATTTTTGCAACAAAAATCTTGAGTTAGACAGAATCACATCTAATTGCATTTGTTTATATCCAAGTGATATAACCCCCACTTGGCAGGGAGGCTGGACTGGATGACCTCCAGAGGTCCCTTCCAATCCTAAAATTTCTTTGATTCTTTGAGAAAGTCTGGACCGTGGATTTGTCTGTGTTTTGCTTTGCTTTTAGGAGGGACAGGAAGACTTTTTTTTTTCTCTCTTATTTGCTTTCCATGAGTAGTGGTCATTTTTCTCCATCCCTGCAAACATCTGTATTTCTTCCTTTACAACAGGTTTGCCAGATGCCTTTTAATTTATTATATCTCTCACCTGCTAAAGTGACATTTATCAGCTGACATCTTCAAAATGGCATGCTAGGGGATGGGCTGTCATCCATCACTGGTAAAGAAGTCACAACTGTGCAGCTTTCCAGCTACTGGCCCTCCAGGTAAAGCCTTAAAACCTCAGTGGAGCCACATGCACCATCAGCCACATTGAGGAGCTTGTAGGGGGTAGTGTGGGCTATGAGTCCCTGCAGCTCCCAGCACATGGAAGTGAGCCCAGACACTCACATTCATGGATTGTTCCCAATGAACAATGCACACTGCAGGCAGGACGTGCCCATTTTAAATGTGGTGCTTGGAAAGGTGGCCCCCACTCTTACTTTTCCTCCAGTCTACACTCACAGCTTGCAAATCTCTTTTTCTTGAGTTGCAGTTTAGTAGTGTGAAGATAGTCAGGGCTAAGGGCTTTGTCTCCATGCTAAAAATCTCAGTGATTTCACTTCCATCCATTTCTAAACTTGACGTGATTAAACCACTGAAACTCCAGTGGGAACATTTTGGCTGATTTTTGGTTAGCCCATCCAGATTCTCAGCTGATTAAAGCTACACTAAATTAAGCATAGTGCAAAATGTACTAAGTGAATGCACTTGGAGATTGCTCTTCTTCAACTAAAGAGGTTTGCTAGACTAGAGTGGTTCATTCTTGGGAAAAAATGCAACATATTCCTAAGTACATTCACAGTGGAGAGCTGCAATAACATTTTGTCTCTTATTCTTAGTCCCTCATTAAGGGCTGCACATTGATTATTTATTTATTTCTAATTTAGCAACAGCAGTAACACAGATTGCCTCCTTGACCCAAGGTAGTTGCCAAATGTTTAGTTCAGAAACAATTTCAGTGCTACTGTAATCCCCTGAACTGGAGAGCTGGAGCAGAACTAAAGCGGAGCCAACCTGAAACCGTGGCTGTGCAAATGGCGCCAATCTAATTCAGTTATGAAAAACTGTCCCTCTGGAGATGACTCTCCTGCAGCTCACAAGCAAAAGGTGGAGAACACGTGAGTCTGGCCACAAGCCCCAACTGTTGACAGCCCAGCTTACAAAGCATCAGTACCCATGCCCTTCGGGAAGAAAGATAAGTGGTGCTCTGAGGAACCACATATTTGTTTAACTCTTTTTTCTGTACTTGTCCAGGCAAAGAGAAAATGTTTCATATTATGCTGAATACCATCTCAGATTCTGGCAGGATTAGTTGTCAATATTATTACAGCCTCTTCAGTTACAGTGCTTCAGCAATAAAGTAGTTAGACCGGCTTTGAAATACAGAAATTCAGGCAATACAATCACACTATGAAAGAGTGCTCATTAGCCTTTGGCTGACCTTGAAAAATTGTGTTTCTCTCCAATTCTTCCACAAATTGCCTTTAAGGAGACCTCCTTATTTCTACCAAGTCACAAGGTTCAACTGTGTGACTCATGTTTTTTAGTTACTCTCTCACGATCAGAAGGCATGCTTGCCTTTTACATGCAGCCACAATTGCTACAAGGAGGATACATAAAAATGCTCCAACAGTCCTTTAATAGGGACATGTTCTTATTTGTTTGGGACTTTTTTTTTTTCCCATCCACAAAAGTTTCATAATGAAACAGTTGGTCTTATAAAAAGTGTCACTCATCAACTCAAATTTTATGTCTAGGTCACTGCAAGGACTTTGTCAGATTGTGACCGGGCATGGTCATAGCTGAGGAAGCTGAACTAAGTGTAATCAGATATGTCTGGGGGCATGAGCGGGCTCTCAGAGAGATGTGTTCTCTTGCCACAAGATCCGACTGTTGCTGGACACAGGTCACCAAATATGTTGAACCATTAAGTTGACCCATATCCTGAATCCATGCCTCTGCTAACAACAGCCCTTGCATCTTAATGAGAGATTCTCCAGCAAAACACTTGGACAAAGGAGGAGGGAGCTCGGTTCAAGATGCACCTTGCCACAACAGAACGGGTTTTGACACCTCCACAGTGAAGGTCTCAGACCTTCAGCAGTGCTTTCAGCAGAACTTGGCAGTGGTATGCACCACCTGACATAATTACCTGCCTGCAGCAAGGCTGGAGCCAAATCTGCTCAGCCATTCTTCTGTTCCTGTTGCACAGCAGAGGATGGAGCGGAACAGTGCCAGAGGTGGGGAAAAGCACCTGAAGGAGCTGCAGCTTGGATGTCACGATTCACCCAAGGAACTGGGGCCTGTCTGAGGAGTGGATCAGAGCATGGTAACAGGCCGATGGGCTACACCTGCAATGTTATGGCCACGCTGCTCTCGGACAGCATCCTTGCTGAGCAGAGCCTTCGCACCTCGGCATCCCGCTGCTCAGCTCTCCCCACGGGAGCACCGCTGCCAGCCCTGCCACAGGAGCGGTCCCTCTTCCTTGCACCCGGGCGCTGTAGCAGCGTGTGCTGGTGGATGAAACAGTCTCACAGGTCTAATTCCACCCAAAAGAGGGCAGTAGTGCTTACGGACACAGTCAAGCCGGTAGTTTACACTGGCTGCTCGACTTTCCCAACTACGCTGACAGAAACTCCCCAGTTCTTGGCACAGGCAGAGCAGTCCACAGAGCTCTGTCTCTCACACACTTAGTTAGCCTCTGCTCTCATTTCCTCTCTTTGACTCATTAGTAGTTTTACCATAATTTCTCTGGAAATACAATGAAAAAAAAATCACATGGATTTATCCATGCCAGTGCTGAGTACCTGGTGCCTCTGTGCTACCCCCATCTATCAGTTATTCAGCTGCCAGCCAGTGCACGCCTTCCACAGACGCAGCTTCTCAGACGAACTGTGGCTTGGGTGTAGTCAGGAATGGAAAATTGGATACACCACAGTTTATGGCAATCAAGCAATGTTCAGAAGCTTGATGTCACAGGAAACAACTGATATTGTGAATAATTCAGAGCAATTAAAAAAATCCTCAATATAACCAACTGGTTTTCTACTGTAGCTGCTATGTTTTCAAGTGGCCTGTTTGTCCACTCTCACCTTTGACAGGTGTAGTTTACAAAACAATATAATTAAACCCAAGCACTTGCCATTAGCTGTTGTATTTACCACGCCCATCACTCAGCCACAGGGCTGTGTGGGTTTCCATGGTCGTAAGTGAATGCAGGTCACAGATTTGAATTGGGAAGAGACACTTGCTTTGTTTCCCAGCATCAGAGGGTTTCTCAACCTGGCAACCTCTGCTGTGTTGAGGTTGTTCAGTTAATGCTGTTTTCTTGGCTCCAATGCTAAAAACACCAGACATACTAGCAGCAGCCAAGGTATTAACAACAAAAACAGAAGCAAAGACAATAGCTACACAAGTATAGCTCATGAGCTTAGTTTTGTTTAATGGTACAGGATCTGCACAGCCTCTGGGAGCTGGACCTAGAGCAAAAACCACAGCCAACTTTCCCTCCTCTACTGCTCTTGACAGTTGGGAATGACCCTGCTCCAGATCAGCACAGTCCTTTACTCCTGGGTGAAATGAAACACGGCCCCAGCATGCTGTGGTGAGCACAGGCCTGGAGGTGTGATTTCTTACACAAAATATTTTTGGACAGAATGTGGTGCGGTAGCTGCAATGCAACCTTCACACAGCTGGGCTGAGAGCATCGCACTGCAGTCCTGCTGATGATGCACCTCCACATGACACTGTGTCCTCTCACCAGGGCTCCAAACAAGCCAATGAGTCTGCCACTGCCTGCTGTGACAGATCACTGTGCAGGGTCTCTGTGCTGAGAAGAGCTTTCTCCTTCAGGTTAAATCCAAAGACTGGCTTTCCTGTCTGTGAGAAGCCTGGTTAGAGGATGGGACAAACTGGAATGTAGGGGGATGGGTAACACCTGAGCAGCTTCATGTCTCTGTCTAGTGAGACAGCCCTTTCAGAAGGGGTGGAAATATCACCCCTTCACTGAAAACCGCCAGATGGTGTCCTTTAGGACTGTTTCTTACACTGACAGAAACCAATAGAGCAGGTTCAGGTCCTTAAATCACAGATGTACCCTCTCTGAAGTGATCTGATTGTACCACATGCACAAATCTAGCTGCCATTGCATGGGCATGAAGCAATGCTGGGGTACCTGGCAGGACCTCAGGCTTCAGGGACTGGGACATGACCTCTACTGGCACTCAGAAGGGCATTTAGGTGACTAGGGCATTTAAACTGGGACTGTATTCTTGCATTTGAGCTAGACTCTCATCTAAGTAAAGAGCAAAGCCTATGACTTTTCCAGGGCATAACCTCCTTTCCTGAGGCTCAGTGGACATACAATCCTCTAAGTAAAACCCGGAAAGCTTATTATGTCTCTTCAAGAAGAAAACCCTACTTGCACCGTCAAAGCAAGACCTACCACTCTTAGTGGTGCCTGATGCAGAAGACTGAGCGACTTCAACTGCTCCCTAATCCATGGAAAAAAATTAGTGTGACCTTTGAAAGAAGAGTCAGGTTAATTAGTACTGCATCTGAGACAAGAAGAACTCATCCCCAATGGCTCTGTAGTACTCCCAGGTGTGGAGCTGGTGTTGGAGTCAACAACTGACACAAGCATTGCATGATCTTGATCTGCTCTCCAATGCCAGTATTAGTTGTTGGCACTTACCAGATATCTGCAGGCAGAATTTCAGCTTGTTCTGCAGCTTTAAGCTTACCTGGCATAGGTAAAAAACCTGTGTTTGCTTCTATTTGTGATTTTTAAGAATGCATGGTTAAATGTGTTTTCACCTCACTGCAGAGGTGATTGAATCAGGACAAGGACCCTCATAGGCAGGATGATGCAATATGGAAAATCTGTGCCTTTTTCTCCAGAGACGGAGACAAAAAATTGTTGCTATTGAGTGTTAGGAGAAGATGAGCAATGTCAGTATTACCACACTTGAAAAAATGCAAATATGAAATTCTTTCCCAGTGAATAGTGATGGTACCGTGCTATGCAGAAATGCAGGGAATTGGGCAGTGTCATCCCATGTGATTTGCACATACTTACAGGGAATTAAATCCTTGTGAACCTACCCAGTTTTGCAGATGTTAAGACCTGATTTGGCTTGTTGATGTGCCAGTTTTACACGGAGGCAACTCCACTGAGACCTGTGGAGTCATTAAACACTGACAGAAGAAAGCAGAGACTCAGATGCTGCTACCCTACTTGCCATGCCAAGAAACAGCAGGCATTTCCCAAACATTTCATCCATTGAGCAATAGCAAACACACTAGCAAGGTCTTCCGTGATTGGCTTTGCCCATTGCCTTACCCTTGAGTCTATGGGGGACCACCTCCAGGAGGAAGAGCTCAGTAGTTTATCTAGATGTGGTTTGGTTTGGACCTCCTCGCAGTACTACAAGGAGATCAACATTTGTGTCCTGCCATTTGCACATCATCCCAGCTCACAGGCTTTGTAAAGGTCCTTTGCTGTACCATTTGGTGCCCAGATTTCTCTTCCCTCCTAAATTACTGTCATATACTGCAACCACTTTAATGCTGGAGCTAATGCAGCACCTTCTCTACAGAAAGGCTCTGTTTCTGGTATCCTGATTGCAATTTATCCAAATGTAATCATTATCACCCCCACTAAGTGATTACATTTTCACCAGTGGTGGGTCATATGTTCTGGTTTACAGTGATGCTACACCCCTGACCTTCCTCCTCATTTTTGCTGTCAAGAGAAAAGTCAAAATCAAAGCAATGTTCTTTACATAGGCCCTTCTGAATGTGCAGGGACAGGAGACCTGAGGGCTGTGAGCATCCTCCCGGGTGTGTGCAAGGATTGCTGCTGCATCATGCACCAGAGGTCAGGCATTTTGCTGGGTGCAAACCACGTTCAATGCCAAAAGCAGCCTATGAGCAAATGGAAATCTTTTCTAAAAAGAGTAGGTGTAGGGATGCAGGAAAAGCTAAGTGTGTGCACACTGTGAGGTGGATCCAGGCTTCACTCATGATTTATGTTGTTCCCAAGGAGCAATTTGGCAGCCTTGCAGCCATGCAGCCTGGTGTCCATGCTAGCCCCTGTCAGTGCAGCCTTGCAGTCTTTTCTTTTCTAGACCTTGGGAGCTGGGATAAAAGATTGGATTTCCTCTTTGTTGTTTTGATATTTTCCTATGAACCCACCCAAATTTGCAACATTGCAAAATGGAGGCATTGCTGATTTTTATTTTTTGTGTCCTGCTGAGAGGAGGGACAGAAAGAACTGGGTGAGATTAAACAATGGAAATCAGAGTGGAATGGAGGAGTGTGTAAAACAAGAAGGCTGAGTTTATGAAAAGCAGGACCAGTCTTGGGAGAGAAAAGCCCTTATAAATGTTTAGATATTGTCTTATAGCTGTGCTATGAACGCACCAAGGACTAACTGAGTAGACAGAGAAAGAGCAGACAGGTATAGAGCTGCTATTCAGTCTCAGGCACCAACTGGGTGACTTCACCTTTAGCTAAAAGCACTAAATATGCGTGGGCATATGTGTAAATTGAATTGCCAGGAAAAAAAGAAAAGGAGAAAAACAACTCTTGGATTAAAAACGACAGCATAATCACACCAGGTAGTCCTAGGGAGTCTGTCAAACTCTGCAACTGCTTTGAGTGTGCTGTCCCTGGCTGGGACGGTGATGCCACTGATCTCAGTGCTGCCAGGCCTCCAGATCACTTGCCTGTTCTCCCCTGTTGTGCTCTGATTCATTACAAGGCAGTAATACAGAATAGTGGTCAAAGTTCTACTAGAAAGAAAATCAGGGGCTTCAGTGTTTGACAGCCCTGCCTGGCATGGATCAGCAGGGCCTGATTTTTGGGAGATCTTTATGAGTATGAAGGGCTTCTGGGAATCCCATAAGATGGCTAGGTCCTTCTTCACCACCAAAATCCATTTTAAAACACAGCACTCATTTTCATGTTTTCATAACGCCTCATTTGCAGGCATGTGATTAGACCTAATTAATGCTTGTAATCAATGAATGCTTAATTGCATCGGGTGAAAAATGCTGGAGAAATGCAGAGCACTCCTTGATTGAATGCTCTTTCATTGGCTAATGGATCACTCTGTTAATCTTTTAGATTCTGCTTAAGCAGGCAAAATATCAGTGTTGTTGTAAAACAATTGATCTCTCCAGCCAAGAGGGGTCTTTCTAGTAATTAGAAGGGTGGTGACAGGAACAGACTTGGCTGTCTGGAGGACAAGGGGGACTGGAAAGAGTTTGGGATTTTTTGTTGTTATTTTTCTTTTCTTGGGTTTAGTTTTCCTTTTTTTTTTGTGGTGAGGTTTTTTTGGGTTTTTTTTTTTTTTAATTTGAAAGCTATGCAGCGAATAGCAAGAAGATTGGTTAGATCTTTTGACTTCTAGCTGTAAAAAATCATTTAACATTCTCTGATAAGGCTCTTGATTTAAACAGAGAGGCAATTTCTGCTCACTGGGAGTTCCAATTGAGTGAGTCTGGCCCCAAAACTTCACAGGCTCAAATCTCTGGAACCAAATTCCAGGAAACATTCATATAAGGATGATGCATCTGTAACACATACAAAGGGGAGAGTGGAAACATTTGGCAACTAGGAGCTGGAATAATTTATAACTCCAGCTGGTACTTCTCTTTTTTCAGGTGAAATGTCTTAGGGGGAGGAGGAGAACCTGTCAGTAGCATGTTTTACACTATGTCTTGCCTTTTCCTCATATTTAGGCTTTCCGGCATGAACTATTCAAATGAAGCCAGTTTCATGAGTGCAGAGAACCACCACTAGTTTGGTCTGCTCTCCAATACCCTGCACAAAGGCAACCAAGGATCATTCTCATTGTGTTTTTCTGGATTTGCACTGGTGTGCACTGTGAGAGCAAACTGCAAGTAAGTCTCTCTGTGAGCTCTAGCAGCCACACACAAGGTGTGGGTCCTAATGCCTGACTTGACTGTGTCTGTCTGGATACTGCCAGACCAAAACCATTTATCCAGTGCTAAGCACCAACAAGGCACAGATCACGGTAGATTTTGGGAGGCAACAGAGAACCACAGGGATCCCGCTGCATCCTGCAAGCTCATTTCTGCTGTGATGCTGTTGCTGATCTTCCATGTAGATCAGCAGTGAAACTTTTCCATGGAAAGAAAAGGGCATTTTAAAAAGCAACAGACAGGAAGCTATGAGAAACTGATTTCCAGTTGCCTTACACTTCCAAATGAGCTTTGTGGCACATCAGAGCTCACCCAGCACTTACTTGCAAGGCTGAGTACCTACAGGAGCAATAGCATCAGCACATAAATTTTGGATTGCAAGTGAGGTTTCCACAGTCCAGCCCATTGTCTCTTTAACTTTATGGTCTGTTCAAATGCTCAGGCTTGTGCTCCAACATAAATACATTGCCTGAATTTCCACCCGCCCCCCCCCCCCCCCCCCCCCCCCCGCATACATTACTCCTCTTGAGCTGTAGAAGATTATAGGAAATAGATAAAAAACTGCTTGTTTCTTTGACAAATGCAAGACTTAAAGACCACCCTCTGCTCTTGAGCAAAATTAGCTTATCTTTACCCCAAAAAATGTTTTTACTAAATATGAGCAATCATTTGTGTGTGGCCTGCATGAGACGTTCAATTCATCTTATTAGAGGTTATCCTTTGAGGAGCTTTAAAAGGAAATGCATTGTTCTTAATTATTCTTATCTCAACAGCTGTATAATTCCTGGGTTTGATTAAAAAATAAAAGAAAAAAGAATATGCAAAGATTATACTGAAAGCTGGGGATGGGTCTGAACTCAGATTGCAGAGTTGAACCTCAGCTCTTAGTCTGTGCTAAACTGTCTTCCTCTTTTCTTTCAAGAAGTTGTGTGTCCTTTCTCTTCTTTCAAAATTAAAAGAAGAAACTGCAGAAAAGAACAGAGAGTCTCAGAAGAATAGGTTTCATCTCTCTTTCAGTTTTTAAACTTGTGCTAATGATGTTTTTTCTGTTGTATCAGAAAACGGTAAACAAGATTGGTGAGGAAACACTCCTGTGTCATTCTTGCACCCCAAGCTACCCTGACAAATTTTGTAAATACTCCCATCAGAACAGCCCAAATTCAGTAATTCTTTTCCATTCAGTGAAAAACAAAAAAAACCCGAAAAAACCAACAAACAAACAAACCCCAAAAACCCCCAAAAATCCCCCCAAAAAACCCCAAAAAAACCAAAAAAAATCAAAGCAAATTGAGATTTGGGTGAAATTTACTACCATGCTAAAAAGCTGCTTTATATTGGTTAAATGTTTGCACAAAAAGTGACATTTGCTGTGATGCTGTACGCTTGTCACAAGCTGCTAACCGCTTTGAAGTGGAGCAGAACATAATGGATCGAATTCTCTGCAGAGTCCAGTGCCAGAGTTTTAAGTGCCTGGCATCTCACATTTGGTCCAGATTCTCTGAAGTGGTCAGCATCCAGCAGCTTCTATTGTGACAATAAGTGGAAGATGTTTTGCAAAAGGGCTTAGCTACCAAGCTGCTGAATTCTTCCGAAAAATCTGGTCCAGGATGGTATTGAAAGCAGTTTCATCTGGTTTGATTGAACCAGCTGTTGAATCAGAGTGGATTCCTTGAACTTCTTATTATGACATACCTCCCTGCAAAATGCTGTGACCTCCGCAACAACCAGGTAGTTGGTGCATCCTGCTTCTAACTTCTAACCATTTTATCATCTCAAAACCACTCCTTTTTCTTCCATTCCATCTCCTCAGGCTCAGCCCCAAACCCTATGTTAATATACAGAAGAGTTTCTTCCCATGGTTCAAGGCTGAACTCAGTAACATCGAGAGGACAATATGCCTCTCTTTTGGTCTCTTACTAACTGATATGCCAAAAAATGAGCCCTGTTTCAAGCTGTGATGTGAGAGTTGGACTGTGCTAGAGGCATTAGTCCTGACACACACCTCATATTGAGGTATACATGCAGTATATGTGTGCCGTGAAAAGGCTACTTCCAAACTAAAACAGGGAAGCTCTGGAATGACAAACAGGAACTTTACAGGCACTGAGGGAAGCTTTTTGTTGATATCTCGCATAAACAGTCTGATGGAGGGATCTCGGAGTCAACTGAGTTCCAGAGTCAACTGGGCTATTTAGACCTCATCACATTTGAAAACTAGACTGCTTTGGTGCCACAATATGGAAGTAGATTCTGACTTTCAGAAGCATATAAAATCAAAAGGAATTAGATACCACTAACAGCATTAGCTGTAGAAGCCTTATTTTATCCAGCTTCACAAACTTTGGCCTCACATTCCTTACACTCTAAATTAACAATTTAAAGGTAATTTAGGTAATTTAAAGCTAATGGTATTTACACTTTTAATGGTATCTACATTATATTTTATACCAATTCAAAGGTGTAAAATAAGTGCTACTCTTAATGCCAAAACTGCTAACCACACTGCTTTTTCTCTTAGCCATGAAGTAGGAAGCTGGAGAATAAGCTCCCATGTTCGACTCATTTCCCAAGCTTACTCAGGTTCCTCTGGATTGCATCCTGTCTCTCAAGCAATGGTACTATTCAGCTTGGTCTCATCTGCAAACTTGCTGAGGGTGCACTCCATCCCTTTGTTTGTTATTGATGAAGCTAATAAACAGCACTGGTTCCCAGGATTCCTCAGAGGGATTCCACTTGTCACTGATCTCCATCCAGAAGAGTCTACTACTCTGTGGATGTGACTGTCCAACCAATTCCAGCATCCATAAAATCCGTCTCTCCAATGTGGAGGGAAGGATACTCTGGGGAACGGTGTCAAACGCATTACAGAAGTCCAGATAAATACATCTGCAGCTCTTCTCTTGTCCACTGATGCAGTCACGCCATCATAGAAGGGTTGGTCTGTGTTTCCCACAGCACACTGAGGAGTTCACAGATGTGCTGAGAAAGGCATGTGCAAAAGGCATCTTCTGAAGTGGGACTGTCAGGAGGCCACATAGGACAACTGGAGCCCTATGAATGTCACATAACATGTGACAGGGTCCAGTTTCTAGAACCCTCCTCAACTAGTTTCCCCTGAGGACTTCAGAGTGAAAAAGCTGCCCAGTCTTCATGGTGTATCACCACTGCACATACAAGAGGCTAATTGGCCATGCAAGGCACTTGCTTTCCTCCCAGAAAGTGCATAGTAAATTACTAGAATATTCTGACTGCTTGTTTCCTTTTTTTTTTTGGTTTTTTTTTTGTTTGTTTTTTGTTTTTGTTTTTGTTTTTTGTTTTTTGTTTTGTTTTTTTTTGGGTTTTTTTTTGTTTTGGTTTTGGTTTTGGTTTTTTTGGGTTTTTTGTTTGTTTGTTTGGGTTTTTTGGTGGTTTTTGTTGTTGTTTTTTGTTGTTTTTTGTGGTTTTTTTGCTTTTTTGTGTTTTTTTGGGGGGGGTTGGTGGTTTTTTTGGTTTTTGGTTTTTTGTTTTTGTTTTTTGTATTTGGTTTTGGTTTGGTTTGGGTTTTTTTTATGGCATTTCTAAAAGAGTCAACTGTGAACATGCTACAAAGAACTGCAGTAGGAGTCCCTGCAGATATATTGCCAGGTTAATCTTTAGCATAGGGGAACAAGCAACTACTATCCAAACATTAGTAGTCCAGGACAGCACAGTAAACATTGTTCATGTTTCTCCTTCATTTTTGGGTTTGGAAGATGTGTTTTTCTTTCCAATAATTCTTAAAATTTCAGGCAAGTACAAAACATGCTGGTTTTAAAGATCTAAATCCAAATTATTTTTTCATTACAATCATTCCTTGGTGTACTAGGTGCATGGTGATAATGGATAATGAATCAGTTTGTGATGGGAGTTCTCTACTGGCATTCACATGGTTGTGAAGAGGTTCTGGCTGTTGGTAGGTTCAGCAAGGACTAATATACTTTTTGTACAGCCTGTCACCCAGTTAATATGAATCTGCATATAAAGGTTGCCTCCTGTCCACATAGCAACTACTGAAAGCACCTAGACACTATTTCACTGTAAGAAACACTCCTAAGTTGAGCAGGGTTAGCTCAGAAGTCCAAGCTGCAACTGAAAACATGCCCAGCTACTCTCATTAGTGGGTTTGGGTCTTCCTTCCTGGATGGTACAGTCTCCATTTCTAATCCCCAAACAGTGATGGTCTTGCTCTTATTTCTCATTGGTGAAAGGCTACAGGAGCGGTACAAGATTAATGACTGCAGCACAGCCTCACTCAATACCTACAGCAACAGCAGCTGTTACCTCACACAAAACAATATTTTTCTCCAGGATACTGATTCTACCCACACCACCAGTAGAGATAAGGAAATTTACTGTTTCCTAAATTTCTTATCTTTATCTCTGGACTCATTCTTTGCAAATGTATAAGGCACCATTGCTAGGCATGAAACAGAGAGAAAAAAAACCCTCCACAAATCTTAAAGATGCACTACAGCCAGATTTAAAAGAAACAGCAAGGGGGTATGGCAACAGGCCATCTCTTCCAAAACAAGCTCTGACTCCTATCCACACATATGCTTCCCAAAGGGTAAAACTGCAGAGCAGGTATTGATAACAGAGGAATTGTTTTTAAATTCCTATTTTTATATAAATAGATTAACATCTGCTGCTGACTGTTAACGGGAACTTTAATGCACCGTCCATGCAGAAATAACTATTCACCAACACCATAGAGATCCGACAGGACGAAAAATAGCTTGACTCATCCAGACAGTAATTCAAAGCAGCAAAATATATCCAATCCTACTCAAAACCCCATCATGCATTTTCCACATGGAAAGTAGACGGCTCCCACAGAGAATATCTTGTCCTAAGCACTTCTGAAGTTGGACTAGAAAAACCTCTCTCCCAAAAAGTCACGCAATATTAATGGACACAGTATTAATTATCACACATGTACATAATTTTGTACATCTTTGTACACTTAAGATGTTGCTAGTGATACAATTTAGCCAGTACTTGACCAGAGGAATGATAGAGCAGTTTCTGTACTTGCAATGATCCCAGCAAAGAGATGGGGGTGCCCGGTATAACTCATGAAAAAGCCCGTGTTGTACCAGTTTTCCTACATCCTGCAAAACATTTAGCTGGTTTATAGCAACAGCTGGAACACAAACTGATTTGGGTAAGGCTTGTTCTCTTGGTGGAGTCCTAGAAGTGCCTGGCTGGTTCAGATTTTGCTGATTTACATCAGAAGATGTAAACCTGCTCCAGTATAACTGGTCTCATTTTATGACCTTGGTGAAACATCAGGCTGACTCTGAGTGTGTGCAAGTAACTCTATCATCCATCACAGAGCATCCAGAAGAGATGAGAACAAATCACCCACTCCTTTTTGGCCCAATGTTTCTAGCAGCTAATGGGCTCTATGGTAAGTAGAAAGGAAGGACTGCACATTTCTGAACCAAGAGGATTTCTCACACCATAAACAAGAAGGATGAGTGTCATTTTATCAGAAGATACAGCTCCCTTTTCTTTTAATTTAAAAATAGGTGAAACAGCTCAGACAACATAAAGTCCAGATTTCCTCTAGAGCCTTGAGGTGGCCTTAGCAGAGAATTACATATAACAGACATGCTAAAATAACTAGATCCCATTTGAAAACATCAAAGAAACAGAAACACCACAGGCCACATTTTTAAAAACTGACTGCCTGAACAGTGAAAAGAAAACTGTGTAAGCACCACCTCATATACCAAATATGCACTGATGTGTGCGAAAAAGGATACTCACATACCCCACCACCATTTCTCCTCAGGCAGTTGTCCATTCCCTTACAAAAACCTGGTCTTGTACAGACAGAAAATAATCAAAGCCATTTGTAGGAACATTTAGGTTATCTAATTTTGAAAACATACCCTAAACGATACACTCTGACTGATGAGGACTGCTATGCTCTACCATCATGCAGAGCTGTTGCCAATATTAGTATTCAGGCTGGTTCAAATTTCCGTACAAAGCTTGATTTTAAGGACATTAATTTCTGAGCACTCAGATGGAAACACTGACTTTTGTAGGGCAGATTTTCAGTACTCTTGTTTTCAAATGAGCCCTTCAGGATATCTCCTGCTAGACCTCTGTCAGAGTCTGTAGGCAATTTTGGAAAGGTAACCTCAATCAAGTATTTTCTGTCTGCCATATTCCTTTTTATAGTGCTTCCTGGGAGGAGTAGTGCCATGCTGTATTTTCCAGGTATTGCAGAGAATGGAAAAAAAACCAGTTTGACGACTTCAGACTCTAAGCTATGCTGTCAAGCTGCAAGAAGAGGTGAGAAAAGCAGAAATTATTTTAGTGTATCTTTCCACCATCCTCAGGTGCCTCAGCATGAGGATTAGCATTCTCTAGGGAGCCTGAGGTGAGCTGGCTGATGCCCTTCAGCCCAATCATTCCAGCCCACAGCCCTTGCAGGGCCCCTGAGGAACTACTGCCTGCCCTGGGCAAGCATCAAGGGAAAACGGATCAGGAGGATGGGTGTGAAGCTGGCTGAGCAGCCAGAGGCTCCAGCCCAAGATTTTGCCAGTCAGTTTTATTACAAACATTTGTGGATCCCAATGAGAAACACTCCAAAACACTAGCGCTCACACTGCAGAAAACAACTGCAGAGCACATGGCTTATTTATTTATTTATTGACAGAAAATGAATTTGTTTCTACACTTTTTAAATGGAGGTGGGGCTAGAAGCATACAGGGGGCAGGGTGCCTGGTGTAAAAAACCTACTACTTGCCCCATGCAGTGGAAGGAGCTATTTTTCCATCAGGGAAAGAAAGAAGCATGCTGAACTGATGCACTGCAGCAACTTCTGCAGGCGAGTCCATCACAAGCTGACTCTATTTAAAGCTCAGTCAGGTTTAGTGCAGAAAAAGTGAGGACCAAATAGCACAGATATGTTGTTTGAGCTTCCCTGCACAGCTCTGCCTGCACAGTGCATCTTCACCATGTCCTGCAATAACCTTGTTCTCCCAGGCCCTGGGAAGAGACTTCTGCAATTTTCTCATAATTAGATTTCTTGCATGGATTTTCTATAGCCTGCATCACCAAGACACAGTCAGGGTCTCTAATCATGGAGCCTTTACATCTCTCCATGGTGTCTGTCAGATTGAGCAGTGGTATTATTCCATTTATTTCCCTTTTTCAGATGCAGAGATGCTCTGCTCCAGGCCCAGCCCAGGAGCCTGGGAAAAACCAGGGAGAGGTGGACTCTGGGTGCTGGCAGGGTTGCGGGTGAGAGGATCACGGCCCTGTGGTAGGATCCATGAAAGCTGACGGGAGCTGCCATGGCCACAACTTCATAAGAGCCATGTGGGTGCAAGCTAGCACATCCCAAACCCTGACATGTAGAAGTAGAGCAGCTCCATTGATTGGTTCATTTATAAATCCTGTGGACTTGAGAGGTCTGTGCTCTGTAGAGGGAATATCTGGCAACATCAGCTTTCAGCTGCCGTGACACCTGTCTGAACAATGATCTCCCAAAAGCACTAACATCTGGAAAATTTGGAGGTTCTTGTTCACATTTACAAATTTCTGTTCTCTTTGAATTATTGCAATTTTTAAATGCAGCAGTCTCATGCATGGATATTCAGAAGAAAAGCCTAAAAATTTTTAAGAAAATAACCAAACTATTGGGGGTGTGTGTGTGCCTCTAAAAACTAAGACTCCAACCCTGATCTAAACCAGACTGTTTCTTTCCTTCCCCCCATCTGCCTCAGAGAACTGGAAGGGAAAAGACTCCATCAGTCTTGGAGTCTGTAAACCTTTCCCCTCCCTAATATCCGAGACAAGACTTAAAGAAGAACCAGTCTGGAACAGGACATGAAAAACCTTCTGAAAAATGACTAGAGGCCTAATGCTGTCACTGTCCCATGTTTATTTTTCTTTCTTTGATGTCTGATGTCAAAGAAAAAATAATGTCATCTGCTGGAAATTCAAACATGTTTGCATTTTGAGGTAATTAGAATTAATGTCGGAGGGCAAAACTAACACTGGGCCACTCCAGTCTTTCCCATGTGAGGAAAACATTCCGTAATGACTTACATTTAATCTAGGAGCTGGCAGACAGTCAGGAGCAGTACGGATTCAGACAACAGGGTAATATTTCAAAAGAATTTTCCTCAAAAACAAAAAGCAAAGCAAAGCAAAATAAAATAAAATAAAATAAAATAAAATAAAATAAAATAAAATAAAATAAAATAAAATATAAAATAAATCTGCATGTGCATTAATTTATAAATGGTGGCAGTCTGACAGTGTTGCTCCAATTCCAGAAGGGTGTAACTCTGTTGAAAAACGATGGCTGACAAGGGTGTAAATCAGTAATGGCAGCCCTGGTTCAAGACCACCACTGCTTCCTAAGTACTCAGCACCCACAATTGCAGCCAGATTTTCTAAAGAGCTCAAGCACCCATTCACATTCAAACAAGGGCTAGATTTTTGTAAGTGCTTAGCACAAAGTTTCTCTCCATTGTGGCATTAATGGCAACATGCAGGGCACTTTTGGAAAATTGATCATACATGTTTGTTTTGGACCAGACCTTGCAACCCTTATATATGTCAAGTAGCATCTTATTCAGTGAGGAATCCTACTAAACAGTACTTCTCTGTGTGAGTATTGTTGCAAAAGGACTCTCTCTCAAAAGAAATTGCAAGCCATGTTGCTCAATGCCACACTGGATGAGTATCAGAGACTCTATTGCCAATCTATGAAAACCTGGCCTGAATACAATCAAACCGAACTGAACAGCTATGGGTTAAACCTTGGTTCATGAGAAACAATTTGATCCTCATAGGGCAAAAAGAAAAATAAAGGTTATTTCTGGACTGAGGACTTTCAGTTGAATTACTCAGCTGTCTTCAGGGGTTAAAAATAGAAAAGCAACCTTTTCCAGTTCAAAGAAAATAAATGGCTACACTTATCTGTGTAGGTAATTAAAACCAGCTGAGCTCCAAGAGCTGAAATTCTCCACACAGCTAGTCCTTACTGAGGAGCAGCTTCCTAGCAGGAACTGACATATTATAAAAATTACTTTAATAAAGATTGCTCTGGGTTAAGTATAATGCAGATTGTGCCAGCATTCAAAGGCAGGTTATTGGTGATAGAAGTATGGAACAGATGAAAACATTCAAACACCAAAAGAGGAAAGCTTTCCTTTTAACATGAGTTGATTACGACAACAGCTGAGTTAAAAGCAGAACAAATACTGTATTTTCCCTTCTGCAACTTTGCAGAAATGCATACCCTGGCCCTTGGCATTGCACAGCTGTTGAGGCAACTCAAATGAGTGCAAGGATGGCTAATGCACTCACATGGTGTGTCTTGTGCTGCATTTCCACCTCATCACTTCCCTAAGAATCATGGGAACGTCAACAATTATTTTCCCGTTTTCAAGCACTGTAAATGAATTTTTCTTTGTCTGCTTCTCCTAACAGGTCATGTGGACCAACAGATAAATATGAAAGAAATGATGCAGGGCCATTTCTGCTGGCTGGCCCAGTTCTCACTCAGTGAGCTTAGACTGAATGACTGAGTGTGAAAAGGAGAGAGAGAGTGGTAAAGGAGCTGCTCTCATGTTGCATCTTGCTCAGCTGTCTGTGTTCACATCATGAATGTCCTGTAACTCCTTCTGTGTGCAACTGAAGCCCCGAAGCCTTAGATAAGCGCAGTTAAGTGAGGTTACTCTTGTTCTGTATCGTGGCATGGGCAGCTGTGGAGCAGGTAGGTGGGTATCACACGCTGTCAGCCTGTGGGATGCATTTCCAGTCCCCCCACCATGCTGTTGCAGCACATTCTTCTATTGACTTCTACTTGACAGCCAGATAGCAATTGCAAAGGCAACAGATCAGCTGGAACAATCGGCAATGTCTTTCTGCACAGAGGATAACATTTTAAAAGCCAATTTTTCTTCATGTTTTATTAAAGCAGCCTATAGAAAAAGGCAATCCCAAACTTTGATTATAATCCAGATCATCAGTCTTTTTAAGCCTCCAAAGCTGAAAGTAGATACCTCTATATTTGCAACGTATTTTCTTTATTTAGTTGTGGCCAACAAAAGTAAAGCAATAGCATACTGCCCTTTTCAAATTTACGTTGGCCCATACAAACAACTCCAAAGACAATTTCCCTAATCTGCAGCTGCATCCCAGGCCTGGACTTAACCAGGCTGTTTTCCACATTGACAAGACAAAAGCATCTCTAACAACTGTAGAAGCCTATTCCTGTGAATGCCAAGGCCATAGAAATTCCTGGGCCCAGAGTGCTGCCTACACATCAGATGTGCTCCAGCCACAGCCAAGCAGGAGGCTAGAAGAGGAGGAAGAGGGCCACAGAACTAATTTCTTGCTTTTTTCTTTAGCCCTGACCTCTGCTGCTTCCCATCTTCCCTACCCTGTTAACCTTTCCCCATTTTCCTCCCTGTCCTTCCAAATGCAGACTTGCCTGCTAGGGGCAATATCGATTTATGAAGCTATTTGCATATACATGATAAAGTAAAGAAGGAACTCTTCTTTTAGAAGAGCATTTGCCCCTTGTCTCCAGCCATTCTCAGGAAAGGCTGATGAGCAGTGGTGCAAAATGGATTGTCAGGAGGCAAGGTCTGAAGCAGAGGAAAAACAGCATGGCTCCAAATCTCTAGGTCTTTTTTATCTGCAAAAAAATATTTCTCTCTATGTGCTTCTTTTCCAAGAACAGCACTACTATCACAGCCTGCCTTCTGTTCAATGCTCTCTATCTTGTTACCTCCTCATGTTCTTCACTGCTTCTCTCCTTTGTTTTCTATCTTTTAGTCCTTGTGCTTTTGCTTCCTCCAGCTCCATTTAATTTAGAGCAGCTGAGGTTTGCACAGCATGGATACAGTGAGATTAACCAGGTTTGGAAAGCTTGTCTTTTCTGTGCACGCATCCTCTGTTTTCTTCCCTCCACTCCCAATGTAGAAAAATATGTCCAAAACTGCTGTGAAGTTCCTCAGTGAAGAGCTGGCACAAAGCTTCCTAGCCAGAGCAGTGCCATGCCTTTGTCTTGCACAGAAACCCACACACAGCTTACAACAAACAGAATGCCAACTGTTAATAAGAATAAAAAGTGCCTCCCCACACAACATGCTAGCACTTCAGTTAAAGAAAAAAGAGAGAAATTAAAAAAGATATCACACAAATCACCAGTCTTTCATTGCTTAATGCAGATGTATTGTACCCAAAACTCATTTCACTTCATTTGGTGTGAAGCTGTGGTAAGTCCATTTAAGCTGAAGGAGTTGCATCTGCCTAGAACTGGTGCAAGCCAGATCACAATCAGATCCATTACATCTATTGCTATAATATCATCACCTTCCATATGGTGCCCCAACTAGTCCGTATGCTGAACTGAATGATGCCTAAAATCTGTTCATCCCAAAAGCTGCATCCATCTTAGGCTCTCTTATATCAAGAGAAGCATTTCCATACAACTCACAAAGACATTGACACTGTCATACAGCTTCTGAAGGGTTCCAGTGTGGTAACAGAGGATTCACCTCCCATCTCCACCTACTTCTGAACACAGATGCTCAGATCAGTCTCACTGGCAAAGACCAGGGCTGAATTTCCTTACTAGAGTCTATGTGGCCTTCGCCCTTTATAAGCACATATTTGCACACTGCAAATATGGTCCTTCACTTTTGCTACATCACTCCTTATATTCTCAAAGATGCATGTGAAGCTTAAACCTTTGAAGTATAAGGTTTCCAGCTTCTTCCTCTCATCTATTATGAATAGTCAGTGTGTGGGCTTTCTAGTCCTAGCTAAAAACAGCTACATCTAATTAGAAGATATACCTGGGCCAGTATCCCACCTATTTTGTCATACTTCACTTCCTTTGGATGAGTACTTGAGTGTCCCATTCCTTTAGAGAATACAAGTTTCTTGCTAGTTCCTCCAATCTGAGAGTCTTTAACCCTGATCATAAGCTTACATCCCTGAAAGGACAGTGTTGGAAACAGGAATTTTTGAATGACCAATATGCAAAGGTATTTATTTTCCCAATAAAATTGTCACACCCGATCTTCAGTTTCAATGTCTGATCTAATGGGCAGAGGGATTTGCTACTGTTTTTTCTTGCACTTTTTGCCTCACTGAAAGGTATTGTAATCAAGTTCCCAACTTCTAAAATATCAGATCTAAATTGCCAGTGATCAATACCATCCAGTGGAGCACAAACACTCACTGTCTGTGTTAACTCCTGCTTTTTCCTTAGGGGTAAACTGAACCTCCCCCAAACTATGCATCAAAATGAATAGCTTTAAATAGCAGTCATCTGTGGTATTAATCAAGTTTCTTCTTAAAACCGTCCCAGATGTGCCACTCAACCAGCTTATACTGGTTCTGTAAGAACACCCACTGTTATTATTGTACCAACAGATTTTGCAACTTCCTTAATTTCTTTTAACGCATGAAGGTTTCAAGCTGAGATCTTCTGCAGCAATGAGGGTGTGCTAACAGCAGAGGGTTGCATAAATCTGTGCCGTCTTTCCAGCAGACCATGAAGACTGTAGGTACAGTGAGGACGAGGGCAGGGTTACTTGAAATAGCTTGCAAGCCCTGTAATGTAGCTGACCATCCTCTTTAGCCTGGTAGCTACTGGAAACAGGACAGAGGAGTAGGAGATGTGAACCTGGCCTTACATAGCTGCATAGGAATGTGAACACAGACTGTATGAGCCCAACTGCACTTGCCCAAGTCCTTTTCATCTATAATTAGAGGGACAGGGAGTGTGTCAGGAAACCTGTTAGAAAAGGGAAGCGGGTGGGCAGGGATCCACAGCCACTCTGCATCAAAGGAGTGAGGAAAAAGGGTGTTTGGCAGAAGATGAGGATCCTATAAAAGAGCTCTCCATCTGGGATGCTTGGGGCATTCTGAGAACTTTTCCTTCTACCACCCTCAGGCAGTAGGAAATTCCTACCTCTTGTGTGAGTGGAGAGCAAAAGAACTAGGCAGTCTCCGTTTCAGCGTGCAGGAGGTAGGTGGGTCCTACAGGTACGTCCATTCTGGCCATTCTTCGGGCGTGCGCTGTGTATACAGGATCCAAGGAACACCACAGCAGTATTCCCCTCTGCTGCAATCCCCCACAGCTATCTTCTGGATTCTGGGATCACAGCAGTCACCCAACTGCTCTCTGTAAGATGACCCAATGCTCTCTGGATGTGAAAGTTGATTGATGTGTTTTCTATCCTACGTTCTTGATCTTTTAATGGCTTTGTCACACTTCAAAAGTTGAGATTAACATACTAAAATCAAAATGGTAAAAGCAAAGTCTAAGGAAGGTCCTGTGAAGCGACACTCTAAATAGCTGAAAATCTTTGTACTGATGGTGTTTTTCAGTCATATTCCCTAATACAAATATCAAACAGCTCTATGACTTTACAGAAATCCAATAAGAGTTTTTTATGCAATGGAAACATTTTTGTAAAGACACACATTTTATTTGGGAACTGGCTATCTGTTACAACCAGAAATTCAAGTCAAAGCAATGGAGTAATATTTCAAAAATGATGAGAGCAAAACAAATAATCACATGAATGGTATTATTTTGCAAAACATGTGATCCTCAGTAATTTGTGGTTTTTGGTCTCTGGTGCTAAAACTGTGCTGTGTCTTTAATCAAGCTAATTATGCAAAACCCTCTGAAGGTCACAAAAGGTTCAGGCAGAGACTTTTTGATGCTGAAATGCAGACCAAACAGCCATAGTCCATTGTTCTGATTAGGAATGAAGCACTGCTTTCTTCATACGACTGTTTGAAATTCCACTGTGAAACACAGGCATTTATACCTTACATACACCTAGATTGCTTTGCACAGTGCTGCAAAAAATCAAATTACCCTCTCCCTCTCATCAGAGTGGATATGGAAACGAGCTTTCTCTTTCCATCACCATGTTCTCTAAAAACATTACATTGTACTTACAGCATTTATTTATTTTTTGGCAGCCAGCCAGAGGGAAAAAAATAGTAATCCTCTTTCAAAAATACCCCTCCCTGTGAATTGGATTATGTTGTAATCCTTTCTGGATCTGCCCCAGACCTGCTTGCCTTCTGGGGTAAAATGGCAACGTTTTGGATGGTCTGCAGGGCTGGGTGGAGGAAGCGGACCACCAGGAGACTATGATACAGCCCAGTTTCTCTCTCATTCCTTAATTTTACGGCCACAAGGAAAACACCTGTACACAGAGTGGGCTTTGTCCATCTGCGAAACGTACACTCACCCAGATTGCTGCCACTCATGAGGTCATGGCGTGGGGCAGTGTGGAGTGGTTTGCAATGCTGGCAAAGGGGTGATGCCAGCCCTGCCTGCCACAACTGACACGGGGTGGGCACGGAGTGATCTGGGGCCATTTCTGCCCCACCAGCACTCCTCAGGGCTGCCAGGGTGTAAGCCATTGGCGCCATGCCCCACTGCAATGGTGTAGCTCCCAGGACTCCAGCAAAGCTTTCCTGTGGCTCTTTTCCCTGCAGGGCCACTGCTTTTGCTGTTTGGTTGACATTTCACTTTGCTCTTTGCCTGCAAACTGCTACTCTCCTTTATTTTCTTCTTCCTGAGTGGTCTCTGTGGCCACTCCATCTGACTTTGTGGTGAGTTGGGGATTGCTGGTGCTCTGGAAACCTGATCGCCACATCTCTGGCTGCAGTGTAGGGACCAGAACTCCCTTCCACTTAAACTGAGGGCAACTTGATGACAAACTGAAGGGACTTCAGAGAGGGGAAAAAATGAGCCAGGGCTTAGATGTGGGCTGAAGGAAAATGAAGGGAGTGGGCTTTGCACATATCTTGGCTGATTGATATCTAATTGGGCTATGATAATTACTCATAAGTCTTAGGAGGATATAAACACTTAAGAGGCAAAGGGATTGATTAGGACCAGAGAAGGGCGTACAAGTGGAATTAATGAGATTAAATGGAGGGCAAGAAGATTTATGCTTTAGAGTAACATTTCCTATTAATGAGATCTACTGCAGTGTGGGGTAGGATTCCAAAGAGAAGCAATGAAAACCCTGTTGCTTAAGTTATTTCAGAGAAGACTGGACAAAACACTCAAGAACACCGTAGGGAACAATTCCACAGTGACAGGGAATGGAAAAGAGGATCTAATAGCAGCTCTTTCCATTTTAATTTATATGATGACCTTATACTAGAGAGCTTTTTTTTGTGAGCGGCCAACCAGTCACCAGTAAAAGAAACATACTAAAAGTCCTTCTGGCATTCCACTACGGTCCCATTTTTCCCTACTTCCCAAGTCCTGTCTATTACACATATACACTACTGACCTGATGATTTATAGCAGAAACGTCATCCTCCAGTCATCCCATTTTGCTGAGTTACTGCAGGGTCTCTGAACAGTGGTTATCTTGTGTGCCATATGAGCTAAAACGTTGCAGCACAGCACAGTCAGATGATTCAATATTAATTTCCTGGCTTTGAAGAACTGAAAAGTCAAACCTTCAGTATCATTTTAAAACCATTTCTTTTTCCTATTACCTTTCCTTCACATACTCAGGCAACTGTGTAGAATAACCTTTGGAAAATCTTTGAAAAGAGAGTCTTATTAGGAGAAAGGCAGTACCGGGCATCATTCAGTAAAAGGAGGAGGTGGGGGAAAGCTGTCTGTACTGCAAAATGTAGAATAAGAGATAGGAAATCCTCACTGAGGACGCTTCCGTACATTTGACTTTGTAATACATACCATTCTATATAAAGCATTCTATATATTTTTGATTGCTTTACATTATATACATAAGTGACACACTCATTTCAATAAGGGAGGGCAATAAATGTTCCCTGAATGTTTAACCTAATAATTTGAGTTGTGAAGTGACAGCACCGATTGCCTGGAGTTGTAGAAGGTAGCAGTTGAGTCAGCTGCTAGAAGTAATGTAGGCAAAGTCCATCTTGCTTTAGATGAGGAGAGACTAGATGCCTGCGTAAGCTCCTTTTCAGCCATATTTTCTTTTATTTTAGAATATTTTCCATCAGTCTCTCTACAAAGTTTCCAGGCATCTATCTGCCAAAATACATGCACATGTATATAGGTCAGCTAAAACAAACATCGGTAGACTCTAAGGTCAAAATAGATTGTTGAGTTTATCTTTTCCAGTGTTTCTGAACATTTTCCAAACCATGATCTCATAGGACTACAGTGCAGAATAACAGGCCCTTTCCCCTCTTCTTGACTGTAAAGAAAGGGCAGCTGAACTGAGGATTGACAGGGAAGGTTGTAGTTCAGCCCCAGACCATACACACCAGCTCCCAATGCAGACAGGAGCACAGCTGCATGGCTTGAGTGTGCAAACAGTGAAATGCACAGACAGGACACGAGATGTGCAGAGAAGGATCCAAGGTCTGCTGTCTGCCACATACCCTATGAATTGCTGGTTGAAGTTGACTGATTTTCACAGACTCATACGAATGTATACTAAAACTGTTCAGAGACTCATGCTAGCACATACCACAGCTAATACTGACTTCATTAAAGCTCTCTGGTCAATAAAAGTAATTCTGTGTTGTCTAGTGGTTGGACTGGAAGACAGGAAGAAAGGATTTGATTCAGTGCTAGCTTGTGCTACTGACTCATGGTTTACCCTTCAAGTAAGTCATTTGACCTTTTCGTAGTTCAGTCAGTCTGGCTGGAGAATTGTGCAGGAAGAGGGAAAAGGACTGTTCTTAGTGAAAACCACAGACAGAATCTCAGATGAGTTTTCTTAGGGCAAAAAAGTAAGACACAATATCAGAATGAGAGTCAGGATCAGAACCTCCCTGGCCTTTTCCACTCAGGACGTCTGGTAGTATCATCATTATCACATCAGAAAGTAATTTACTTCAAGTATTATTTCTAGCTCAGAAACCAAAAGGAAATATTCAGTGCCTCTGCCAGGTACACTTAGCTCCTGAATAGATTGAAGAATTATCTGAATGTATTTAATAATGTTTGACTTCTCTACATGGATCACATTTAAAGAGTATAAATAACCAGAGCAAAAACTGGAACAGAGATGGATTTATATTACTAATATTTTTTAAAAATTTTTCTGATGGGAAAATTGAAAAAAGTGAGGACTTAAAAGTACCTTTTTTTTCCCTTGTGTTATGCTTTCTGTCAGATTTTGTACTATAGAGACCTAAAGAACATTTTTTGGCGAAATACCAACCTAAATACAAAGTGGTGTAAGTTCCTAATAATGGAAAGAAAGTTGTGGTGGGAAAGTGTCTAGAGCAGATTTTGTAGACAGAAGGTCCCTGAATTGGCTGCAGAAACAATTCCTTTTTCAGAATGTCTTCCTCATTTTGAAAATATAAATAGCTCTAATTAAAAGCCCCAACATTTTTCTTTTAGTATGAGTTGGAAGTGGAGTTGTAAAAGATTGACTTCAGCCAGTACCGCTATAAAGTGGTGAAAACAATAACGACCTGTAAGGGAAACTGAAATTCAGTGGGGGCTGAATTTGTGGTTCTGGGTATCTTGAAAATACCTCTGGTTTTGTGAGAAACCTCTACTAGACCTATGAAATCAGAGCCCTTCTGGATTTCAGGAACATTTGAACTAGAGGTGAAAGGCCCTGACTGACAAACTGCCCATGCTGAGAATAGCACTCCAAATACAGAGCACCATGATGCACTTCTGTGCATGGGGTCTTAGGAGGATAATTGAGCCAAAACCCACAAGCACTCCATAATGAGGGAATCATATGCAAAATGCTAAAGGTGAGTGGGGCCATTGGATTTAAGTACAGTGAATTTTCAGTGGAAAGAGTCTGCTTCAAGTTTGATATCAGGTGAAATACTGATAGCTGATGGTAGAAATACCAGTAGAAATGTGACTGTAGGATTGCAGATTCCACATTGCTGACTTGTCATTTATCAAGCAGCCTAAAAGAGACTTGCCTTATGAAGAAATGGTCATATATTTTCACAGATCCAAACTTTTTATGTAGGTCTTCTGAACTTCTTTTCAGAAACCTCAGGAAGTATCTTACTCTTTCTTGGTCTAGATACAGAGATTATCAGAGTTTTACATTAGTAACTATGACAACATTACATAACAGGCGTCATTAGTGGAGAGAAAGTGGAACGCGAAGATGGATTTTATCTGCCAGAAGTTTTACTGTTGTAAAATGTGATACGGATAGGAATATTTTTGTGAGTCCCAAGGATACCACTTCTCCATCAGCATCATGAAAAGAAAAGAAGACTCTCAATTTTATTTTCAATTAGGTGGTAAAACATGACCAAGAAGCTCCTTGCGGGCTCCTGTGTATTAATCACCATCACTGAACTGCTATGTTAAAAGACACAGAGGACATAACAGACAATACAGGTCTGGCAAGATTTCAGAGTAAACAAATCTGAACTGAAACCTTAGACTTCTTTGAACTCAGATCTGGCCTTGTCCTAAGCTGCATTTACATCCAGAAATTATTCTCTTGGCTCATACACAGAAAGTCAAGGCTGTACCTCTAGATATGGAACACTGTGAACTTTGATGCATTGAAATAGTGACACACATTTCTATCACCTGGGAAGTTAAAATAATTTCATGTAGAGTTTGATAGTTGTCAGCATTGTAGGCATGTCTTATCTGTGAGAGTTCTGAATATTTCAGAAGTTTTGCTTTCAATTTGTGCCTACACTTCCTTTTTAAAGTTCCCCTCTGTTACTTCTTGTGTGTAGGAGACAATAATTTCCCAAATGGCTATTTTTTTCTCATATGATGCAATCTGGAGGAAAATATTGCCTCTCTCTCACATGCTTTTGCTCTGTTAATAAGTAATTTCATACATTCAGATTATAGTGATATAGGAACTTCAAGGAATTACCAATTTGGTCATAAAGTACAAGTGAAACATGATCACAATACAGAAAAAACATTCCTGAAGCAACCCCAAGATTTCTTATTTCTTTCAAGCTTTACAGAAATATTGCATAAATTACCTTACATTGCAACAAACAAAAGCAGTTGAGCCAAGTCTGAAGGAGAGATGCAACAAACAACTTTTTGCCTTGTGTTGAGCTGGTCAAACGCAAGCTGGCTGCATGCTAACAGCAATGGATGCATGTCATTTATGTGTGAGCTGAGTACTCCCTGAATTCTTCAGGCCAAACTAGCTTTAGAATTCAGAAATTTTCTTTATTCTTCTGCCTTTCTGCTCAGGCAGGCAAAGGTTTAGTAAACAGATGAAACTCTGACACAAAGGAAGTTTATACCGTTGTCTCTATCTTAGTAAAAAAGCCTCTCCTTCACCTCAAATATCACTGTCCTGGGCTACAAGTTATTACTCTGATTTCTATATAATCAGAGACTGGCATTTAGTCATAAATTACATCAACAAAAAAGTACCTAATCTTTAAAACTGTGTCTCATCTCTGCTCCTAAAAATAAAGTATCCTCTACCATCCCACCACTCTCAGTATCTCCTCAAACTGGAGAAAGAGTCTCCAAATATATCACTTTAGCCAAAAAGTGCAATCAGATGCAATCCTGATATTGGACAGAAGTCATTCTCTGCATGACCTAGAGGGCATGGAATGGCCTGAATAGAGAGGGGAGATTCCTGATTTTCTACACAACTCAGTAACTATACTTGGAAGGTCCCAAGAAATTAGACTGGGAAGTTGGGTTGCTTCTAGTCATAATATAACTACAGTGGTATTTTTAGTGACTTATTTATTTCTCCAAAATCCCTGTAAAGAATAAATACCAGAAAACACTACTGGACCTCCACAGGTAAACAAAGTAGAGACAAATTCTAGCAAGGTTTAAGAAAATTTGCATTGAAACAGCTGTTCAGCTGGCACATCCAGCTGGCAGAATGGTAGAGCATAAGCTGTTGGTACTGATGTGGGTCAGTCTCACTTATGAATAATCTCAGATCTGTGCCAGTAAAAGATTTATCACACAGTGCTATGTCTTTTCCCCCTTCCAATCTGACCAAACAAAGTGAAATCAAATCTAATCACTAAATAACTTTAACCTTGGTAGGGTTTCTCATTAATTTGTGGTTTCTCATTTCCCACAACTCCATCACTGCATAAAACTTCCCTTTTTACAGACTGTTTACATGATAAACATACTCCCTGCATTACCCTTTTGGACTTGAATAGCTCAAGCATGAGAGCTTCACTACATCCCACTTCCTTACCAGCCCCTTGAAAGCTCCTTGATGACAGTGTTTGGTGACCGCAACAGGCAGTGAGTACTAATATTGCAGTACAGAAAATTTCCCCCCACCAATGAAGCATAGCATTCAGTTTCTCCAGCTGCTCTTCTCATTCCTGGAAACCTGCTGGAAAAAGCCACTGTGGAGGTAAATTACTATCTTGGCACGCACGTATCACCCACATGTCAAAAGAACCGACAAAAGTGGATGGGTCTCTTGCCCTGAGACTGGCATTGTTGGGATAGAAAAATGCTTTCAAGTGTGTGTCTGTGTTATCTGGAATCTCACCAAAGAGAAGGACATTCCTCTGAGGGTTTAACTGGGACAATTGACTTGCTTTGAGCTGCTTGGATGAAGGGTGTGCCTGCAAGAAAAGGCTTCATGCCAGTGCTCACCCTTTCCTCACTGTCTCTGATTTCCTGTGCCATTCTGGATACACAAAATGATGGTTTGCCTCTGATAGGCACAGACCTTCTCCAAGTGGCAGCCTGCACCCCGCACAGCAAGGAACCCAAACTACTAATTTCTCCTACTGGCACAGGGATGTCAGCCAGTGACAACAGAGGGCAGATATTTCTTTTTCTTTCCTTCTTAACTAAGTAAAACATTTCAGGCAATAGTCTCCAAAATCAGACTTCAACATTTACCTGCTGTAAGAGACGTCACTTCAGCGATTTTGTTAGCTGTGGAAAAATACACTCCACCAAGTCGTTTTGTCACCGAGGACTTGCTAAAGGTAAATGCTACTGAGGTATGTATGAGCACCAGGAATGGCTCTCTGCCATCAGTCCTGCCTATCCAATAAACCCTATCAGATCATAGGCCTTTTAGTAATGTCCTTCCAAATTTACTTCTGGGAATCAATTGACTAGAGCCATGAAGAAAACATCAAAATCTACCAGCAACTTTGATTATACTTGTAATTTTCCTCCAGCACAGGATTTGCTGTCTACAAAATCAGGGGGTTTACACTGTATACACAATTTACCAAGTTAATTTTTATGTTCCTCCCAATTAATTAACTAAACAGTAAGAGCCAGGACCTAGTCTCAGATCCAGGGACACCATCTGTCACAATCTGGCTCAGTCCCATTGTGTAAGGTCACCAGTCTGCTGTGAGTGGGCTCAATCCATGGGGTCCCACCTGCTTCAAACCCAGACATTTCTGAGGCAAATGCCCTCCTCTTGCATTCCCCAGGGCCCCAGAGCTCCTCCAACTCCTTTCTAGGGAAGTGAAACCCTGCAGGACAGTCAGTCCCACCCCGTGGTTCCCCAGGCTCATGAACACTTCTTGGAAACTGATCTGGGGCTTCAGGGGAGCATTTCCACACTTCCAGTTTGCCCCCGCACCAGGACAACATGATGTGAAAGCAAGGATCAAAGTTAAAGTAGAAGAATTTCTGAACCACAGACATGGTACTCTTAAAAGGATTCAAAAATCAGACTTCTGAAAAAGGGCAAAGTCCTGGCTTGATTGCCCCTTCTTGTGAGTGTAAGGGGTGGGATGAACCAATCCTTGTTTGCCATACAAAATGTCCTGCAGTGTCGCTACCAGGAACCCCTGGCCTTTTTGTCTCCACTCTTCTGTGTTGAAAAAGTCCCTTGCAAAGGCCAGTACCTAAAATATGATCAGCTTACTTAGCGCCAGTTTCATATCATGATGGCTTCTTACAGCAACTGCCAAGAAAGGCCACTGGGCATATTTCTGAGGCAGAGACAACCCAGCAAGCTGCTGACAAGGTGTTTAGATGTATGTCCAGGAAGACACAAATTAAAGTCATTCTACCTGACCCAAACACATGGTGCTTAGGAGAAGGGTCACTGTGAGGCACTGCCATGAGGAGCAGAGTCACAGAGCAGAGGGTCACTGAATATGAGGATCCCTCTTCCAAGCTGTACCACAATGTGCGCACAACCCAGTGATTAAAGACTGGCAGGGCAGGGTCCCAGCATTACAGAGCTGAAAGGAAGATCTCACTTTGATTTGTCCATATTTAAGTTTTCCGTCAAGGGCTACAAATACTACAAGGGAGTGCCTACAGATAAATGCATCTTCTGGCTTGCACTCAGGGTACTTATTATTTTGTAAGATCAGTGTGTGGACTTTCACGCTGGCTTTGACATCATCTGAATTTTTGTATTTATTTCTGAAACCAGTTAACTGCCTGGAAGTGTTCTAGGCAAAAAACAATGAAATTATCAAGAGACTTGAAAGAATGTTCTGTGAAGAGAAATTAAAAGCAAGTGTCTCACCTACCTAGAGAAAAATAAATTCTTTAGAGAAAAGCAATTGCCTGCCTTTTAAACTGTGTTGAATTTAAACATACCTCTGAAATGCACATATGACATAAATGAGAAGGATGGACATTATGAATACTGCACAATAAAAACTGTATTTTAATGAGTTTTTTACCGTATCAAGAAAAATGCACAGACTTTATGTGTAATCACCTAAACAGTAATTATGGATGTACATGTATGTGTAGTGGCACATGTGGATGTGTGTATTTTTACTAACAAATCTGAAAAGTGAGGATAATTAAATATAAAAAGGGATATTTACAATGGATCAAGGAATAGCAAGGAATAGTGAAGAAAAACCTTCCTCAAAGTTAAGAGAAGAAGCATATTTTCAATGTATTTAAATCGACAGATTTCACAGAATATTCTGAGCTGGAATTGACCCACAAGGTCACTTGAGTGAGTTGAGTCCAACCCTTAAAGTGAACGGCAAGTATGGGGATTAAACCCACGACTTCGGTGTTAATGTGAAATTAAAGATAGAAGATAAAAATACAGCTAGAGAAGATGTATATTGTTTTGCCTGCCTTTACAAGAAAGCAAATAAAGGTATAAAATAGATTAAAAGTAATTAGGGACTTTCGGTGTCTGCACTTTGGGAAGCCAAGTTTTACTCACTGTAACAGTACCTAGAATGCTGGAAGTGACTTTCTTAGCATTAAAAATAGGCACTTTTCAGTGTCTCAAGTTCAGCACCCCAAGGACACAGTTGGGAAAGTTAGACAAAGGACCAGATGTGTGAATTATCTAATTTCCATTGATATAAATGGAAGTAAAGTGCCTAAAGAAGGAACGATGTTCCTCTTTGCTACAGCCTAGTGTTTTAATGGATTCAACAGACATTTAAAACTTGCGCCAAAAATTAAGAGCTTACAGAAATTTTCAATCAAAATCTCCAATAGCCAATGAATAAATAAAAGCCTCTACTGTCACTCAGGAGGACACTTTTTACATCACTATAGCCCTTTTAGACTTTCCAAAGGTGGCTTAAGCTATACAACATTTTTCTCATCTGCTGTTTAGGGGAGAGCTGTGTGTGCAGTGCCATGTTTTAATTTAGGCAAGGTTTGGGAGTATGATGACAGTCACAGTATGGTGGGGAAAAGAGCTGAAAATGCCTATGTGGATCAATGCTTGATTTAGACAGGATTTGCTTTCAAGGCTGGAATGAACTTGGATGAAAACAGAGACTATTCTTCAGCAGCTCACCATGGATTTGTATATATAACTTATTGGGATTTTTCCCCTCTGCAGTCAGTCCAGAGGGTCACTTGGACCACTTCTTTCTATGCTCAGGAATACCAATTTTTTCATTCCCTTCAGGGATGTAAGAAAAAAAATCCCATGGGTTTTGAAGGCTGAAATGAAGTAGAAACTTATTGCTGCTGGCTGCAGTGCAAGTACATAAAGATGGCCCAAACAAAGCCATACTTTTTTTTCTTTTGTGACCTTACAATTTGATAAACTTGGACAGTCTTTCAGGTCATTAGTTTGGCAATCTCTGTGTTTCAGCAACAGAAGCAGAGGGAGATGTGACTCATTTCCCAACCACCTCTACCTCTAACAGCTGAAGACAAGTTACTGACCAATTTCTGGGCCAGCAAGATACTTGTCTATAAACTCTGATATTCCAGGCTTGTAGAGAAAAGATGAAGCCATCTCAGTCCTTGCAACACCCATGCTCTTTTCTCTCAAGATTTTCCATCATAAAGCAAGGAGGGACAAATATCCAATTCTAAATTTATCAGCAGTCTGTAGTTTTCTAGGATCTAGGGGGAAAGAAGGGAAAGCCTTTATGTATACAACAGCCATTGCATTTGAATTTCCTCTTCTTTTTCTTTCTTTTCTTTTTTTTTTTAAATATTTTCAAGGCAGAAGAATGTTTCTTATTTATTTGAAAACATCCTGTTCCGATTTAGGATTTTCTGTGGTTAGTTGCTGTTCATTATTATTTCAAACCAGTCAGGATGGGAACCATTTCTGATGGGCGACCAACAGGGAAAATAAAACAAATGAGAAGATGTATGGGGAATCCTTGCATGGTGTGGTTGATGTTATGATCTGTATTTGAAATGGAATAGGATATGGAAGGTCTACCAGCACTTTTGAGAAAGTCAGCCAAATAGCAGGACATCTGCTGGGCAAATACATCCATGTGTCCTTTTTTGGACTGTTACTCATTACTGCATAGTTAAAAATGCGTGCATCATGAAATAGTCTGGGTAACCTTATGGTCTAGCTGTTACACATGTTGTGCCTTGTGTCTTTCCTTGAATCAATCATATAGATTTTTAATCGTATATACATCATAACAACAATTATTTTACTCCTCCTTTGGAAAGTATTTCTACATATGCATTTCAAGTGATCTTCAACACTCAGTTTAGCAAAATGTTTTTAATCCAACATCTAAAGTTCAAGTTTCTCAAAGTTTACAAAAAGCTCTTTGTGAATACTATCTAGAAACCTTTCCTAAATTAGTGGAAGCAACAGGATATGCAGAATATTATGATTTCTGCTTCAGTAATGGTCACTTTTTGGTCTTCAGCATTTGTAGAGCCTCTTTAGCTTAGCAAGGCTCACTGTGCACTGTAGAGCATTACTGAATAAGAAAGCTGAAGGAGTTGCATTGCATTGCCTTTCACTTTTTGTACATATAAATCAACCTTCGATCATAAAACACAACCTGTAATAACAATCACAAATATTTAATAAATTTCTAACTAGTTTCAAAACCTGTTCAAATACTTTGTACCACCCACAAAAACATATGTAATAAATTGCAAAGCATTAAAAATCATATAACACATAATTATTGGCATTATTGTATATTCCCATTTTTTTTAGGAGAAGGAGCTGGGTAAAGAGAGGAAGAGGCTGGGTTTAAGGAAAAAAAGAAACTTTTCAATTATATTTCTCGAGCTAATTCATAATATGAATTTTTACATAATAAATTTCAAGCAGTGCTAAATACAGAAAGGGGCTTTTTTAAACTGCACAGATTCATTCAGATCTGCCTCTGAATGAATCACTGCCTATCAGTAGGATTAGCTTAGAAGTGGATTTACACTAAAAGAACCAAAACCTATTTCCATTGAAATTAGTGGCAAACTCCCACTGACTTAAACAGAGGATTGACCTGGTAGACTTTCCAGAGCCAGAGATGGAAACATTTAGGAAAAGTAGTAGGGTTTTTTCCTAATAAATCTGCAAGGATTCTTTCAATTCTATTTCCACAGCTTTCAGTACATTTTATCATTCTCCTAGTTTGCACACAGGAATGAGGCACAAATGTGTAAATGGCCTAAAAACATGCAAACACTACATGCATATTTATGTTTGCTCTAATGTAAGCTCCTGTTTTCTTATCTATAGTTTGAAGTAAATTTATGAGAGTTGTTGTTTTGGGTTGTTTTGAAATAGTAGTTTGGCCACTGTACTGGCCACTGTAAAGCTGTTCTGTTGTGATTCAAAAACAGAAGAGGAAGCAAGGAAGAGACCAGCAAGAGAACAGAACACCTGCTTTCAGGTGAAAATATCAGCTTTTGTGGTTAAAGTGAGGACTGAGCTGATTGGAATGTAATGTTTACAAAGCAGCAGAAGTGACTTAGAGGAATGAATCTTTGTTGGGTTTTCTTGGGTTTTTTTTGTGATGAAAATCCAGCAGGCCTAATCCCACTGGGACTTACAGGAACTTAGGAACTTACATATCTCTTGGAAAAAAACTTACAATCTTCTGAATACATTACATGTGAACATTTATACATTTGAAGTAAATTACCTATTCAGTTTTTTTTTTTTTAAATTCAGCTATGAGCTTTACTTACGAGTCTGGTTAATCCCTTTTCAAAACCAGATTAATTCTTTAATGAATTCCCTGATAATTATTAGTTCCCAAACATACTACAAAATATTTATTTCTTTTCAAGAATCTCAGGAAATCTGATAAAAGGTACAATATAAGGGTGATTTAAAACAATTTAAGGATTTACGCACGCTCTGTTGGAGATGGTGCCTCTGGAACTGGACACAATGGAATGGGAGCTGCAAGTACTTCTGGAAATGTTCTCACTGTCTCTAACCTGGGTTCTGTTCTGACTAGGATTTTCTGGGGTTTAAGCAAACCAGAGCAGATCATGCTTGATTTTGTAAGTGTATACGAGGTGCTTTATATATATATATATATGTATGTGTAAAAATTATCAAAAAAACTGGCATACACACACACATGCATACCCACCCCCCACCCCCTCAAATTTAAGATGTTTCTAAGTATTGTCTTGCTAGGTTTTGTTGCTGGGCTGGTTCTCTTACAAATAGGATCTGAGAAGGAATTGCTAGTACAGTGAGGAGTGGGTAAAAATGATTTGCAGTCCTGAATATGCTTCTTCGCTCTGAATTCACAAATGGCATTTAGCCCTTGGGGTGTGGTGATATTACTGAGTGGAAGAGAAAAAGGCAGCAAGTAAGACCAGGTACTGAACCTTGTCATGAATGTCCTTGTCCCTGGCAGATATATGAGTATCTCTGTGGCTCTCAGAAAGACTTCCACTGGCTTTGGAGAGTGAACTGACAGCTCATTTGCAGGGAAGCAAACTGTCTTTACTCTTCTAAAAATAGGATGAAAAATAACTCAGCATGTGGACTTTGCAGTTTCCTACCTCCTTCTTTTTCCCAACTAGAGTATTTTCCTCTTTAAACCAATGCTTTGAAAAATTCAGTAAAAAAAGAGTAAAGCATACAATTAGAAAAACATTTATTTCAATACTGCTGAAATGCTTTTCCAGCCTCTAATTTAAAGTCCTGCAGGTGAAAAATGCAAGACAAACAATTTGGGGCATTTCCACAGGCAGTCACAAGATCAAGTAAGACAAATTGTGGAAGAGGGGAGGAACTGCCTGTGCCAACTGCAGCAGCTGAGTTTGAAAGTTACATTCTTCCACCAAGTACTTTTCCCATTGTTAACATGTGTACCAAGGCATTCGGGGATGATATGCATGCACTGCACACAGACAGTCACGGGATTAAGCAGAGCCACTCACAGAATAAATTAGCCTCAGTGTTAATCACACAAACCTGGCATGCAAAGAAATTATAAGTATTGGCCGAGGCATAAGGGTTACATTCATCTTCTAAGAATAAAAATTATATGCGTATGTGGGACATTACTTGTAGATCACTCTGGGATTACCAATGAGCAAGCAGCGGGTTGACAGTGTCGTGAAATAAAGAAAAACCCTCTGCTGAATGGTATTAATAAAAACATGGAACCAAATTTTTAACAGACTGAGACAGAGGAAGTCAACTGGAATTTTGTGTACACTTGAGATGCAAGATTAATGCTCCAAGAGCAAAAACATTGAGTCCAAATGTCTAAGCTAGTGAAGGCATATTTAGACATTGAAATGAAAGTGGCCGAATCTGCTGTGTCACTGAGCACCTGCTCTTCCCAGTGAAATCAGTGGGTTTAGCTGGTATAGCTCTAGTAGCACAGGTTCAAAATTTGTGGATATGAAGTAGAATAAAAAATGGGGAGAGCAAAACCTGCATCAGCAGATGCACTAGTATTTGCCATAACACTAGTGTCCTGCAGATATTACAGAGACTAAAGCAATTTCCCATGATAAATGATATATTCAATATATACAACTAATGTAATGGGAAACAAAATGAGAAATGGGGTCATGCTCATCTGCTCTTTTGAGGATGTTTTTCCATAGAAAGAAGCAGCTGAATGTGCCTGTCATTTAGTTACATCAAAACAACACGACATGTGCGAGCAAGGGAATCCTGGCACATGAATTGGCAGGGTAGCTGCTAATGTGCTGTGTGCTGGACACTGATGCCTGTCTTTCTCTCTACCTCCCACCTTCCACACACCCCCCCCTCCAATACTTTTCACTTCTTAATAGGAAAAGTGAGCTCAAGAGAAGGCTTCCAGAACACAAATAAAAAATGGTTCCCCAGATGGTAGATAGGTGGGATGTATACAACAGATTTTTATACCACTGGGTATGGGAAGATGAACAAGTCACTGCAGAGTAAGCCAGTATGTTGGACTGACAGCACACAAGCTGCTCTGTAGTAATAATCCTTACGCACCCTGCAGGACACTGCAATAAATGCATAATACTTCACTTCTCAAAGGACTTGGATGCCTAAACACACTCGATCTTCAGGCGTCTAACCTATACTGAAATCCATGGGAATCTGGCACATGAGTGCTTTTGTAAACATTACTAGCTGTCCACCTGCAACTTTATGTACCTGAATTCTTTGAAAGAACTGACCTTGGAACACAGGAAGGTAATGAACCATTTTTATACTTGTTTCATTTGATGCATGTAGCGCATGTAGGCCGTTAGGAGAACTATTAACTCACTTGCCACCATGGGAGTTTCTGGTCCTCATGGCCTCTGCTGCTGGGGGAAAAGCAGGCAGCTCCTGGGGCAGGTGGAAAGGATCAGCATGCTATTGCATTTGGCAATATGGCTCTTCTACATCCACCTGCATTAAGTCTTTCTGCCAAACTATGAGCCCTATTTTTTTCCTGGTCCAGTTACGTCTCCCAAAGCGCAGGTGGACGGGTTATTACCCGTAGCAGACTGGAATTTCCTCAGATTCAGCCCTGAAATCAATATGCTCCAGTTGTACCTAAAGAGGCTAGATTTTCCAAGTTGAGCAACTCTGGCTGAGGTCAGGGGCTCAAGTCCATCCAACAGAAACTTTGGGATGTTAATCTCAGAGAGATTCATGGGTTCAACCCTCCTCCTTTCTCAGTAATGACCACTGCTTATGGGAACTGGGGAGCCCTGATTCTCTATGGAGTCGGCTCTTTGCTCATGTTTCCTCTTGCTCTTTTTCCCATACAGCAGCACTGGTGCTTGCTTTTAAGCCTTCCCTTTGAGCAGTGGAGAATACCTGGTGAAAGTACAGACACACCAGCACAGGGGAGGTGACTGGCCCACAGAGTTTTCAGGTAGTATCTAAGGGACCTCTCATATACAAAATTACAAACTTTTGGGTCCTTGTTAAAGAATGACAAATTAGGAGAGCAGTTGGCACAGGAGGATTCAGAAATCTGAAATTAGTGTATTTTGCACTGCAAGTATACTTTGCCATGATATTGTGCCTCACCCAGCTCTGACATTGCCCTCTCAGATTAACACCCTGTGCTATGTAATATTAATATAATAAAAATAGTGAAAGTTGCATCAATTAAAGGCTTCATAGGTATTAAAACAACTAACACTTATTATTTCCAGTCTGACACAGAACCACAGGACATTGAAAGTTGTGACGTTAACATTTATTGATTACTTTATATTTTTTGAGCATTATTAAATACGTATTGGCTCCTATGCATTTAAAGTCCTTTATTTACAGCTCCAGCTTAAACCTTTAGGTTAAATACACAGAAAAACAAAAACAACAAAAAATTACTATTGAGAAGGTACTAAACCCATTGAAATAATCATCTTTGCAATGAGGATCCTTTAATTTATCTTTTAAAAATATGAACTAAGCCTGTACTGCACTACATATACCCAAAAAGATGACGCAAAGAAGTATCTCATAGATTATTTAAACCTGAACCTTACTGCTAAATGCACCTGTGGTCACAGAATGCTTCATTTAATTTGATGGTTTCAGAAGCCTAAGTACAAGGAGATAGTAGCTGGTTAAGGGCATTTTAGCCTTTCTAGTTACCAGAGGAATTTACTCTCTAAGCATTTTGGCACAGATAAGGAAAAAACACTGTCTCCCTCTTCTTAAGCCTGCACTTCAGCCACACATCCACTCCCTCCCTATCTATGTGAAAGCTGGAAGACCACAGTGTCTGGCAAAATAGTTAATGATAATAATACTAAAACATTTCCCACTGACTGAGGGAACTGCAGAAGTAACATATAGTGTGGGTAGGCCTCTGTCCAGAAATAATAAACTATAGGTTTCAGTCTGATGGTGAAAAAGAGCTCAGATAGCAGTGAAACAAATACATTTATCCTTATAAGACTGAAAGATAGCGGTGCTGGGCCAAATATTAAGTGATAATTACTAAGGATAAGCAAACCCTGTGGAGCCAGGGGTTTTGTAAGCAGCTCAGGCTTTTAATGTGTTTTGGAGTTAGAGTTTTATAAAGTCCTAGGCTTAGGGAAAAAATAATTGGAGAAAGTTGGAAAACTCATAACTTTCCTTTTTCTGTTCCTACTCTACTGCTTCTGTTGGAGTAACAGTAGTGGTCACGTAGGTCCAACAAGGAGGATAACAATACGGGTGTTCACCTCCAGCCTCGAAATCCTGGACACCTTGCAGGACACTGAGGCTGACTACATTGCCTCTTCCACACCCAAGCAGATCAGAGGGCGTGCTCTTCCCTCAACTGAGAGTGGAGAACAACTAGAAAACGTCAAGCCTCTTAGTTTTTATTGCGTCCATTATGATAGTTGGTATTTCTTTCTCAAGGTCTCATCTTCTGCATCTGGCTTGTTACCTAGGAATCTTTTTATTTTTTTGGAAAAAGGAAAGCAAGGATAAAGAAATGGAACAAAAATCATGTCACGTCTTCTGAAAGGAGTTTTCCTGAGTCATGTCTTCTGCACTCAAGAGGTTTGCAAGGGTGATTGTACCACAGATCTGCATAAAATTATTATGCTACCTATAAGCACTTCAGAAAAAGAATCTCTGAGCCATTGCTTGGCTTTTTGAGCCCCACGCAGAATAAGAGCAGAAGCGCAGAAGTTGCGTTGGCAGCAGCAGCTGGGAGCAGGGAATTACTGCTGTATGGAGATCCAGATGTCTAAGCAGTCAGCTCCACCATGCCAGCTGCTTTGCCCTCACCCACTGCTACCTAGCTTCACCTCTCCTCATTTGAGGCCACACCCGCAAACCTCACTGCTGTTACTGCAGCTTCATTGCACAGTGGCAAGACCTTAACTGAGGGGGGAAGTGGTGAGTAGAGCTATTGCAAAAATGCACATTTTTAAGAGGTAATTTGGACAGCTGCAAAGAATAAGTCATGTAAATCATCACATGGGGGGATACACAGGCTGTCATCCTTCCAAACTCTCTTGTCTTAATTTGCTGTGGAAAAAAAAAGCAGCCTAGTTCTGCAAGTGCATGCTTTTTTATTTGTCTGTTCAGAGAGAAGAAAATAAAAGAAACCCAGGCTTGCTGTGCTGCACAGAAGACTTTGCCCTCAGTCTGAGAATCAGCTGCAGCAAAGGCAAAAAAGCAAGGTGTCAGAAGACAGCAAAACTCAACCATAAACAAATGCCGACTGGCTTGTTCTGAAGCAACCAAGCCCCTATTTTTGAAGGAGACTGTTTTCTCAAAGAGCCTGACAAGAAAGTCTCATACTATTGGCATGGCCAGAAACATTTGCTCAGAGCTGCAGCTGAGGATTTTGGCATTTGTACCCCTTTCAGCTGTAAACATCACTACACTGCAAGCAGTTTAGATTCCTGGGCAGCAGTGGCCGCAGTGACAGCAGCAACAGCAGCCAGGACTTGGGCATAATACTTTTACTCCACTTCCCTCATTTTCACTGACCTGGCTCTGCTCCACTGCCCAAAAATGAATTGACTAGGAGTTAGTGACTCCTGAAAACAGACCTTTCAAAGCAGATGAATGTAGCAGCTTTCTTGTTATGGAGAGGACAAGGTGCCATTACTTCTTCCATTCAGAACTGAAGAAACATGAGGACTATGTTTTATGTCCACAGAAGAATTAGTTCCTAGGAGAATGAGAAGAATGGGAGAACTTTGAGAAGTTGTAGGGTGCAATTGTAAGAAGTGGGATCCACTGATAATATGGCATTTTATCCCGCTTCATAACTCAGCCAGAGAGAGGAGTGTTTGGCTGCTGCTAGTTGTCAATTCAGGACTTCCTTCTCTTCACAGCAGCCCAAAATGATATTTTGCCTCCTTTAAAGGGAAAACAAATCTAATCCTTTTGGAGTTCTGTTCTTCATCTCAAAAGTGTGTGAGTGGGTTTGAAATGAAACAAAATATGTCCACCTCGTCTTAGTAATGTCACATTACTGGAGCTGATTGAAGGAAGGAGTGATTGGAGGACACATTACATGAACTCTGCACAGATTGCATGAAACAAACCTCTCTCTGTAAAACAATGCAGCTTGGGGACCAGTGAATTGAGCATGGTCCCCTGAAACACCAGGCCAAGTACATCACTATAGTATTGCTGTTCTCAAAGGAACTGAAAGATGCATTTATCAGAGAGTATATGTTGGAGTCAGCCAGTCTGAATTTTACTTGAATTTGTACAAATTTGGTGTATTGATGTTTGAATCAATGATCTCATGTCATCAGAGATGAAATATGAATCAGAACTAGATTCTAGAAATACATCCTTCACCACTCTGTTTTGTTTTCTTTTCCCCTTGCCCCTCCCCACTGTCTTGGGCTGAATCAGAGAACTCAGGTAAATGGTATCTTGTCACTGAAAAAAAGAGCTGAAAATTACTTCTGCTGAGCTGGATTAACTGTGGGAACATAGCCATGAAAACCAAGTAAGAATCAGGGAATTTGGAAGCAAAATTTCCTATCTGGGGTCTTAACCTTATCTGAAAAGGTGCAAATCATACCAATAATTGTGTAAATTGCTTGAATCTTTCCTTAGTGATGCAGCAATGTAGATGGAGTGTGAGCTTGAGAAGAAAGTCTGGAGGAGGCAGCAGTCTGTTTGTATTATGTAGTCATAGCTGGAGTTGACTTGCAGCATCTGTGAACAGGCTTCTCCTAATAAAGAGCTTCTCTCATATGAAGATAATGAAATTCTGCCATTTTATTAGCTAGGATAGAAGTGACAGGGGAGTGATGCTCACACTGGAGAAAGGTGCACATTTTAGAGGAGAACAAGGCAGCATTTCTGAAGAGAAGCAATGTGACTCACTCCACAGGAGAGCTGGACTTTTAGACAAATAGAATTGCATAATCATTAAAGCAGTACAAAGGAAAATTGAATCCAGAATACTGAAATGACTGTAAGGATTAATAAGGCAAAGATTTGTCTCTTCCTCAAATCTCATGCTTTGGCTGGGAAATGGAGGAATAATAATTGTCATGATTTTAGGCAGAAGGATACCCTGGATAGGTATTGGGTTTGAGATGAAGGCTGGGAAAGTATTTTACCTGGAATTAAGAAGAGTGTAAGTTAGATATGTGAGTTACACAATGGAGAGTTCTGGTATCCACATGTAACTCTGGAGACAAAAAAGATACTCTAATCAGAAACAGCATTATTAGTGAGACATGTGATTTCAGTTTGCAGGAGAAAATATCAGGAGGATCATCTTCAACCCTGGGGAAATGCATACAAATGTCAATAGCACAGGAGCTGTCCAAGGGAAAAAATCAGAGCAGTGACAGCCATTAGTGTGCACAACAAATATGTAGATGCAAGATAAAAAAGCCAATGACTCAGGACATAGCCAGACTGAAAATCATGGCTCGATGTACATACTGTGGAAAGAATATGCAAGGCAGAAATTAACATTCTCAGCCACTGAATACAAGTGTAGGGTGTAGCAAATCTTTCCCAGCATACAAACAGCTGAGAAGGAAGAACAGTTTTCAGAAGTTAAAGAGATTGTAAGGGCACTGGAAGTGGTGGGACTTGAGGAAGGATTGGGAAAACTAGCATTAAGGTTGGTGACAGCATTAGGATTTGTAAGAGAGCTCAGTTGCATTGCAAGATCCTACAAGACTCACAGAGCTTGTGGAAAGCTGGGGAGATAATGGGCTGAAAAGCTACTATGGGGGAGAGACACACAGCTTCAGGAGAGTGTTAGGGATGTGAAAAGTAGAGGTGCAAAACAGTGCCATTATTGCTAATCCTTCAAGACTTGCAGGCACAGGGCAAGGAAGGGTGAAAGACAAAGATTATTTCTGAGGCCATTTAGTTTTGGCTACTACGGTATCAGCTTAAACTTCAAAATGACAGTGTCTGAGAAACTGTGCTCAATCCTGTATTGCATGTCTTTCAAAGAAAAACTCAGCTTGGTAAGTAAATTGATTTGATACGACAAGGGAAAGCAGCTTGTGGCTATGGCTTTGGCTGTTTCATATCAGTGATCACAGTTAATAAAAACATGTAGAGCTTGGACTTAGGAACGTGAATTGGCCTTAGAAGATCAAAGCAACAGTTCTCATCACTCTGAGAATGCTCACAGGGAGATGCCTAGAGTATAAAACAGAGTAAACCTAATAAAACACCCTCAGTATTCAGCTATGAATTTAATTTTCATGATCTCACCTCATCTTCAGCACAGGTAAACAGTATTTACAGGTAATCCAGCAAAGGATTATGTGCCTTAGTTATCCAATGTGAAAAGAACCAACTCCCTCAGCATTCTGAAACATGCCTCTTCCTTGTTTCATTTGATTACTCTAGATTTGTATTGAATGAGACAGTGAACAAATGATTGCTATTGATCCTTCCCGTTCTGCCAAAGATTTTATAAATCCTTATCATACTGTCCCTATACTTTCTCCTTTCTGGAACAGAAATACCTAACTTACTTATGACTGGGCTTTGTATGGCCCAGTTCTTTTACATTTTTATTCATAAACCAATATTCAGTATCAAATTAGGTAAAAGCTCTTCAGCTTTCCAAAAAGAAAGGAAAAGTTAGGTTGAGTCTGCTTTAGAATAAGAGGATAATGTGTTATCGCAGCCTCTGGGCAACCCTCATGCCACCCTGAGACCTGAGATAGAGACAAAGAAAACCCTTGGCCATGACAACCTCTATCCCTGTGAACTTTGCAGACCTAAATCTCAAAGCTAGACCTCCAGGGAGTGCCCAATGAGTTTCCACACTTCCTGATGCCAGGGGACAGGGGAAATAGAGGTGTGTTTGGGCATCTTATAGCAAAGGACAACAAGAAGAATAAGATGGTGTGCTCTGGAGAAGGAATTCATTTGTTACTGCCTGAAAAAATGGTCTCCCATGACAACAGATCAAACTAGGAACTAGCTAGGAAGGATATATCAACTCCCTACTCTATGCTCAAGGAGCAGCTGCAGCAGCCAGTTACATTTCTCCCTGTAAAAATCAGCCCTGGTAGGAATTTCTACTTAACCAGACATGTGCCTATGGGTTGCTTTGGTAAACTTTATCTCCTTCTCCTGGCTGCTCTCCTGCTGCATTGCCCAAGTATTTGTGGGGATGCCTAGGGACAAGACACAGAGTAGCAGCATAGCCAGCGTGTTTCTGGCAAGAGTTGGGATTGGGAAGCAAGGATCTGCTCTCCTTCTTGAATCTGGGATTTTCAAAAAATCAGTTTCTGATTTTTTAAGGATATAGCTTAAAAATGTGAGTCTGCCATGTAAAATACAATAAACTTGCATTGTGAGCTGTCCTGGATTACTGCCTTTAGGCTAGGGTTTGGGTCAGCTCAAGGGTTGCAATTTAGTACAAGGAAAGCTAGAATGAAATACAAGCCTCAATCTTGCAGGTGCTGGTAAAGAAAGATAAAGAAAGCAGTCATTACTGTGAAGAAAGAATGAATGACTGAGTTTTTCTGCCTAGCCTCTGACTGAGCTCAGTATGAATACTATAGTTAGGAATACTCTTAAAGAAAAGTAATAGAGCTAGTTCTTAATATAAAGCCTTGGGTTTTCAAATAACTTCTTTTTAGTTGTAAACATCTCTTTCAGGTTCTTAGGATTTGTAGGACAAGAAAAGAAGAAATATAAGTTGAGGTTCATTTCTCAGTCTTGCAAGTCTTGTTATGATAAAGATGGAGTGATGTAATTATCCAGAAGAATTAGTTCACAACTAACTCCTCTTTCCTCTAACAATTTGTGATTTCTGTTTCAGGACATATGATTAGGTATATTGATAGAATATACCTTCAGAAAAGAAGGGGAAATATTACTCTAGAATCTCACAGTTTGTGCCAGAGTCATGTGTTCATTTGACTGAAATTATGTAAGTTTTCTTTCTCCAAGGAGGCAAACCTCCCTTTCAAGGTTGAAGCTGAGGAGAAATAGTTTTATGCTCCTGCCTGAAAATCATAACAAGTAAGATGAAGAACAGAATTAGCAGGGAAATAATGAGTAATTCTAGTACTTCAAGAACCTGTCTTTTGGAGCAGAAGTAAGGTTGGGAAGAGGAAGTCTAGAGTTTCAGGGACTTTCTTCTGGGAACTATTCAACAGGACCAACATGAGGTAAGCAGCCTAAGGTCAAATAGTTTATGATTAATTTTATGGTTCATATGAGTTGCACATTGTCTGTTTTAATCTAGTCCCATCTGATGAGGCATAAGAAATTTCTCATAAATTCTTTCCTCCTACTAACTTCATGCAACATCTTACTCTCTTAGTGGCTGTAAGATTCATGGAAAAATCTAGCTTCACAGTTTTCATTGCCTAAACCCCACCCTAAAGGAGAGGCCTGAAGCCCACGGCAAGAATTGCACTCATCAAAGAATTACAGAATCACAGGGTAAGATTGGAAGGGACAATAGTGGGTCATCTAGTCCAAACTTCCTGCTTGGGTATGGTCATCATCCTAGAGCACAGAGTACAGGATTGTATCCAGATGGTTCTTGAATATCTCCAGTGAGGAGGATTCCTCAACCTCTCTGGGAAATCTGTTCCAGTGCATGCTCACTGCACAGTAAAGAAGTTCTCCCTCATGTGCTAGTGGAATTTCCTGTGCATCAGTTTCTACCCATTGCCTCTTGTCCTATTGCTTGGCACTACCAAGAAGAACCCTGAATCATCCTCTTGACACCCTCGCTTCATGTAATGATAGACATTGATAACGTTCCCTCTCAGTCATCTTTTCTTGAGGCTGAACAGGCCCACCTCCCTCAGCCTTTCCTTGTAAGAGAGATGCTCCAGTCCCTTAATATCCATACCCCTCTGCTGGATTCACTCCAGGAGCTCCATGTCACTCTTGTCCTGAGGAGCCCAGAACTGGACATTCCAGAGGTGGCCTCACCTGGGCTGAGTAGAGAGTCAGGATCACCTCTCTCCACCTGCTGGCAATGCTCTTCCTAATGCACCCGAGGACACCTTTGGCTGCCTTGGCCACAAGGGCTCACTGCTGACCCATGGACAGCTTGTTGTCCACCAGGACCCACAGGTCCTTCTCCGCAGAGCTGCTTGCCAGCGGTTTGGCCTCCAGCCTGTTCTGGTGCAGGGGGTTATTCTTGCCTAAGTGCAGGACCCTGCACTGCCCTTTGCTGAACTTCATTAGATTTCTCTGCCCATCTCTCCAGCCTGTCCAGGTCTTTATGAATGTCAGCACAGGCCTCTGTGGTATCAGCCAGTTTTCACAGTGTTGGGTCGTCATTGAATCTGCTGAGGAGGTATCTGCCCCTTCAGCCAAGTCACTGATGAACAAGTTAAACAATAGTGGACAAAATGGGAGTCAGTACTGAGGAGGATACAGAGGGTGGCAATTTTTTTAAGCAAACCCAGTATATAAAATGTCTGTTTTTCTCTGGAGCTGTTCCTAGCATAGTATGTGTGATTCATTTAAAAGCAGGCTTCCTGTGACTGAGAACAAGCTGCACCTGCAGTGTCATCCATGACCACTCAAGGCCAGCACTGTGGCAGACCAAGAATTGCCCATTCCTCTGATGCCAGATGAAGTTAGCTGATTTGCTTGATCAGAGCGTCATTGATACACAAATTCATTTTTGGCATTGACTCTCTGGAGCTGTGCTCCCCTTCAGGAAAGAGATGTTCCAAACATCCAAAACCCATAGCCTTTCCTCCAAAAAAAAGTCAACACTGCATGCCGTGTACCTTTCCCTTATTGTCTCAGTTCCCAGCTCCCAAGGTGCAAGGTCTCAGCTAAACTAAAGTGTGCTTTATTGGCAGTTCCTTCCTTGGTTGCCATTCCTAAAACTGGAAGGGATATGAAGAGTGATAATGAGAACCCAAACATAGCTGAAGAGCTTTGACTGCCTCCTCTCCTCAGTGGCGGAAGTCTGCCTGCTAGCCTTCTAGCACTTCTAGCACATGAGGCTTTCATCTCCCCTGTATGGAGACTGATATTTATCTTCATGTTTTATAAGGAGGAAAAACATGAATCTTATGGAAATTACTTACTTACTTTTTTTTTTTTTTTTTTTTTAAATCTTGAACATGACAGGTAGGAAAGCATTCCATTAATTCCAGGAAAGTGGAATTTCTCTGTAAAGTTTAGCCACAGATTTTCTCACTTTCTGCTGTTACTTGTACGCCTAAACTGAATTCTAGCATTCAGGACAACTTATATTCAAACCCAAATGAGAAGGTGTCCTTTCCCCTTTCCAGCATAGGGAAACTGCTGGATTAGATTTAACACTGGGAGTAGCACAGACGGGGTATTTTAGGTTGCTATTATCCAGCAGGTCCTATTACAGGATGGAAGATTTGCCATGCTTGAAGATCAAATACCAGAGAAAGTACCAAAAGAATCTTTACCTGGTTTTGGCCTGTATACTAACATTAAGACAACAATAGTATTTGGAACTGGGAAAGTTTCCAAGTAGGAGACACTATGAGAGTATTTTTATTATTGTTTTGCAAGTCCTCCAGATGAAAGAAGGTGGAAGCTTAGCAAGAGCAAGCAGTACTCTTGGTCACTTGGAAATAGTGTAGATTAGGCCTAGGTTTTTGAAGAAACTGTTTTCCTGCACATTGCAAGGATGAAAAAGATTGTTTCTATGTAGGTACTAGAATAAGGATAATGTCAACATTAGGTATTTCAGATTAGATTTTTCAGGCCAGTACTTTCAGATCTAAAGAATAAGGCAGCATCTGCCCAGGCTGCCTCTACATCTTTTCTTTGTTTCCAGCCTTGGATATTTCTTCCTCCAGATCTTTTCTTTGCTTCATTGAAGAGGAAATGATTCAGTTGTAAAGCTAATTCCGAAGTTCCTAATTTTCTACACCCAGATCTACTCCTAACTGTAACCTGACAACTTATCACAGCCACAAGACTATACATTCCTGCCAGCTAGTTTCAGTTGCACTTCTAACCTTAATAACATCAGAAAATATCCTTACTCATTCAGACTTGTTATCCATGGGCTAGCATGGAAATTTATGGCAGGTAACTGTAAGTCATTATTTTTCTCTTTCTGATGTCGTCTGCATCAAGTCTAACCAATTACATCTCTTAATTTTACCACAGACCAAAGAAACTTTGTTAATTCAGGACTAGATATTGGGGTTCGGGCTACATTAAAAGTTGGGGTTCAGATTACTTTTGGGACAGCAAGGACTAGAGAGGTAGTTTTATTGGTGGATACTGCATGACCTGTAGGACTAGCAGCTAGACTAACAGAGACAAATGACTTGTGATTAATTCTCCTTCTTTTAGGGGTCTCTGGACTATTAACTCTAATTTTAAGGTTAGGGTTCAGAAGATCTGGGTCATCAGAGCTAGATTTATTGCTGGATTCTGCAAAGCCCAGAGGGCTAGACTGATGGCTTGAACAAGAATGAGCAAATGATTTGTGGTTTGGGGCAGTTAGTCATGAGTAGGCCATGGGAATAATGTAGCAAACGGTTCGCACAGATGCCAATTTTGGCCTCGGTAAAGAGGCTGGTAGCAAGCAAATTATAAGTTAAAGTGTCTTTTACATTTATTTAACCTATCACCAAAAAAGGTTTCTATGCATGTATTAGATTAACAAACTTATTAAGCTTACTTCCAGTCTGTTGGAAATAGAACACTGTTAAGTAAGTAATATAAGGTGATTAATTTACCAGTTCACTAATTCTCATTCAGTGCAAATTATCAGGAAAAAAAAAAAATGCGGCCATATAAACAAGAGCATTTTAGAATGCAAAGCTTGGTGTCACTGACAACCCACTTTTTTTCTCAGTTTGAGACAAGAACAATAATAATTACCTTGCTCAATAGTCTACAGCCTAAAAAGCCACATTTCAAGAAGGTAAAAAACCTGCTGAAGCCAGAAATTTCTCTCCCTGTGCAGCTCAAAATCTAACATGATAAAGTCACTAACAGTAGTTCTATGAATGACATTAACCATTACAGCCAAAACCCAGTACAAAATGAACCAATGTTCTAGTAATCAAGAAAAAGCCTTCAAAGGAAGATGTAAGGGTGCTACACAGTTGATTCCTGAAAAGAATTCCATTACCCCAGTAAGGCAGCAAAATTGCTTTGGGCAAAAGGACTCCATGTCCTTGATGTCAGTGTTGGCTTGAGATGCCAAACATATTGGCCATCACCTGGCTATTTGCTATCACATTTGGCATTTATCTTTAGTCTCAATTTAATTGTCACAAATGTAGCTACTCAAGTTTTCTGACAAGAACTAAACCTGTCACTAACTGGACAGACTGAGAAACACCAAACATGTAGTTCATTACAATACTATTGTAGTAGCCAAAGGTAACAAAAACCGGATATTGAATGAATTACATGATAACAGTCACAACCAATTCCCAAGGAAGTACCAAGAGCTAAATTTATCTGAATGCAGACAAGAGGAAGCCAGACACCTTCTGATCTCTGAGAGATACTGCTCAGACCTGAGAAAGAGAGAGAGAGAAAAGCCATGTCTAGACCAGGAGATGAAAGGGGAGATCCACTGATTACATGCATGGCCCTTTTGGTTTTCTGGCTCTTGCTTCCTCCGAGCTCTGCCCTAGACAATTAACATGCAAAGATACCAGGCCCCAAGTGGATCTGGAAGAAGAGTAAGAATATCCTGAAGTGCCTTAGCCTCTGGGGCAGAAAAGGCAGCACCTTTGAGATGGGAGTATCTCACCTGTATGGCTTCAGGACAATTGCAAGGAAGAGGATGAAAAGATGCAATTGAAAATTTGCTCTCTTTTTCCTGCAGTTTTTCTTCCTTCCTGAAAGCTTTCTCTCCTTCTCTGACAGGCACTTGAAATGAGGACATTTAGTCTGTTTCAGTGGTGGCATGGGGATAAGAAGCTGACAGGCCCAAAGGTTTTGGGTAGGCTGAAGGTCTCTCTTGTGCGTGCAGGTAGCAGACGGCTGACTGCTCCTTCCCATGCCTTCTCTTCCCTGCACAGCACAATGAGTGAGGCTGTGGGTATAAGCTCTGACTCTTGGGTTGACAGCATGGTTAGGTCTAAATTTCCTCTTTTGGAATGTTTTCAAAGATACTCAGCTCAAAGAAAGCTGCTTTGGGGAATAGCTATGATGGCTGTGCCAAAGAATTTAGCACAGGTGGGGGATACAGGGGCAGGAGACAGTGAGGAAGAGACACCCTAGGGCTTTGGGAATAGAAATACAGATAAATAAGTAGGAACTGATAGCAGGAGCTGTCAAGCAGCCAGGTTAGGAAGGTGGGGGGAGAGGTAAACTGGACAGGCTCTGATCAGCTTTGAAGTTGCACAGAGAGGATACTTTTTAGAGCTATGTTTTTTCATTCTTGAGCTAGGGCCACTCCAGATGGGGTGAAAGGGTCTGCAGAAGACCCTAGAGAGGCTGTATGCATACTGACAATGAAATGAGAGTGGCAGAAATTAGTAGAGGAGGAACAGAGATGTTATGTACCTTGAAGAAGTCTGCGAAGCTGCCAGCTCAGAACACTGCTCTGAGCACTGGATAGAGACATATTAAAGCCTCAACACCGAAACACCATCTGAACAAACTCCTTGAAACTAAAGGATGCGATGAGTTCACCTTTCAATTCTAGCTGCATATGAAATCCCAGTACAAACTGCCATAGGGGGAACTACTGTCCACTACGCCTAAATAGTTAGTAAATCTGGTAAACATACAGAACAGGATACCAAGGCTGACAGAAGCTGTGGACTGGCTTCCATCTGAGGAATAATTAAATAGAGTAAGGCTCTTCAGCCTAGGAGACATTATGATAGATGCCTCTAAAATCACAAGTGGCATAAGAATGGTAAATAGGAAACAACTACACACTGCTTCTGGTATACAAGCCAGAGGGCATCAAATGAAAAGCAGGAAGCATTTTTCAAACAAATAAAAAGGTAGTTTTTAACTTGCTTAACTCACAGTAAAGCCAGCTAACCCCTTACCACAGGATGTTATGGGACACCACAGGTTAACTTGCATTTAAAAATTCATGAACGAATTCACAGAAGAAAAATCCATCAGAGCTATTAAAAACAAAGGCCCCATCTCTGGCTCAGAAATTACCCGAGCCACAAATTCCTGGAGCCTGAAGAGTATTTTACATTTTCCTCTTCCCACAGCCTTCTTCAGACATCTGGCCTTGACCATCCTCAGAAATGAAATATCGAGTTAGGGATACCTTCAAGCTTAACCAGCCCATTTTTGTAGGCAAAATGCAAGGGGTAGAGGAAAACAAGAATATGGCTATGAGATGAAAGCAGAAAGTCCATGTGTTACAATAAATGGAACAAAGCCCGGTATTTGGATACGCAGAGCTTTAACCATCACCGGAAATAAGATACGCCAGTGCATGCAAACAACCATGAAAACACCACCAAACAATAAAGAGAGGTCAGAGAGGATGGAAGCAGGTCCTTCACTAGAAGCAATAATTCAACCACATAGTGGGAGTTTCATTTCAAAACCAATATATTTGAACATCTGTGAGACTTATGACGCTGTAATGGGCTGGCAAGACAAGATTCCTTGTCTCTTCTGTGACTTATGTGCTTGTAATGTCTGGTCTCTGAGAATCAGCAAGTACTGGCACAAAGAACATGGCAAAACAAACATATTTAAAAGTGAACATGTAGCAACCTGCATGGAGCTCAGAGGGAGGAATCCAGGCTGCTGCTGGTCAGAGGGAGAGAGAACAGCAGGAAAGCCAGTATGCACTGGAGGGATGCTAGCTATAGCTGTGGTACAGTCCTTATGCTCATCTCTCTTCTGACGGAAGTTTTTCAGTAGACTTCTGATGCTCAAAAATCTCATCCCAGTTCTTAGGCTAATACCTACACATGTACTTTTTATCAGTGAATTCTTTTGCGCTTAATTTTCTGTAGCTTAGAGAACATTTCCTTGAAATCCAGTATTGTCTGCTCTCATTTCTCACTGCTCCCATACCTTCAAACCAGCTCCACCTCTTCACATGTATTTATAGAGATTAAAAATTTCCTGCCTCAGTCTTTTTTCTACCGGAAAAAGCAGGCAAAGCTGTTTTCACTTTCTCCCATAAGACAGACAAAACTTCTAATTAAAATTAATTGTTCTTTACCATACAGGGCCAGAACTGTACATGGTATACCCTTCTTGGATCTCGCCCAAGACTTGTAAAGTATTTCTAATTCTTCTCCATCTTTACTGAAGTTATCTCTGACATAGTTTAAGGGTTTAATTTGCTTCTTCTTGGGCTCCTTCAAATGACATGAACATCTGTTGTCACCATGAACCCAAATCACCAGGCCTTTTCTTCCTCATGCATATGGAAATCAATGACTCCTCAGCCTCGAGCAGAAATTTCTGGCTTTAGCTCTTTATGTGCATGATCTCACAAACAGTCCAGTCCTCGGTGTCATATGATTCTTTGCATAAGATATTTGGATCTCTCCTTTTTTCTTGACAGTTCTTTCCATCAAGTCAAAACCAGATTTTATTAGCATACAATTAATTTTGAGCCAGCATCACTAATGAAAATATTCAAATAACTAAGGACCAAAATCATCTTCGCAAATATTTGTGTGTTCTCTTGCCAGCAGTCCTTCATCTATGAGTACCAGCCATTCCTGTGCACCTCTTTACGACCTTCTTAAACCCTGTCTGTTTCTTCTTAATCCATGCATAAGGTAGGAGAAAATTTCAGTGGAATACACAAAATATCAAACACAGATATAATGTTATCCTGGCTTGATATAACCTGGATGCAATTTAGTTCTTTCTCCCATGATTTCTAATTGTCCATATCTTTAAAATATAGACTAAAATGCTGCATATTGAGGAGATTAGCCTAGAAAGCATGTAAATTCTCCAAAACAGATTTCCTTCTTTTCAGTAGCACTAAACTTTTATTTTACTAGAAATATTAAATATAAGTTTATAGTAATGTGTAATTTATTCTTGTTGGTTACCTGGTAATGGTCTTTTTATGGATTATTAAATTATTTTGCCCGTGACCTGTAATTTCATATGCCAGCATTCAGAAACTGAGATTATCCACTTTCCTCACTTGATTGTAGCAAGGATTTTGAATTTTTCTTTATGTCATTGTGGTTTGTCCAGGTTCTCCTCCCTGCCTGTCAACCTCCCACCATCACTCATATTTGAAAACTGAGGTATTTACTCACTTTTTTTTTTTTGGTTATACTTTGAGACTCAAATCCTTGCCATATCCTTAGTTTATCAGAGCATTTCAATTTCGTCTCTTTTCTTCTTTTTTTTTTATTTCTATAGCCAAAGAACTTCTTGCTGTTCGCTTTAATTTTCTTTTCAAAGTTCAACTCTCTCTGATTCCTGGCAGTTCTCATTTTCTCTGAATACTTTCTGACATCGAAGACATAGCTTTGCTGGTTGATTCTTTTTTCCATCCCTTGTAAGCTCCCTGCTTAGTCTCAATATCCCTTTCGAAATGGTTATTCATTCAGTTGGAACTGGGGCCCTCTAGGTAAGACTTTTCCACACACTTTGTTGGGATCCAAGTTACAGAAAGTTTTTTACTTTTGACTTGACAAATTCCAAACTTCCTCCACATTTAAATCCCTGTATTTTTCATGCCAGTTGTCTTCACTATCCAGCTCACTTAAAATTTGTCATATGGATATTTCTGAGTATATAATGTTACATAATCCTTTATGTGTTAAAAATACAAGTACCACTAACTTCAGTTGCAGCTGTGAATGCTCAGCACTTTTGCAAACCAGACCCCAGAGTCTCCTGTCAGGACCCTAGAAATGAGGAAAACACAATTAGTGACCACCTGTGGAAAAGTGTGATGCCTGGCAAAGCACAGGCTCTGAATGGTAATGGGAAAGGGAGAAAATCTAGCTTCGTGAACCAGAATTCAATTAGTGCAGCCATAGACTTGCTCTTTTTCTTCCTACAGCCACCTTACATCACTGTACATCTCTCAGGTTTTTGTGAAGAAATTAAGAAAGAGTACTAAAGACATTATCTTGCCCCACTACTCATTCCTGATTCACACTCAAAACTGGTCAGTGTGTAAACGGCCCGTGGAGAAAAAATACCCAACATAACAAAAAATTCCCCAGTGTGCTTGCAATTAAAGATGGTATCAGAGAACAAATTTATGGGAATGGGCAAGGAACCAAAATCATGATTTCAAAGTCCAGAGTGCTTTGGAAATTAAAAAAAATTCTAGATGCCTAAATTAAACTTTACTAGTACTATCAATATGTAATTTTTCTTTGCTTATTTTTATGTTTTTTGAAAGCAAAGTTAAAAAACAGAAGTTCCACTACTCATAAGCACTGCACTGTCAACTGTATGAATTTTACACACAGATCTAGGTAATTTAATTTAATGGAGTGGTTTACAGCAGTAGGTTGTTGACCTCTTTATTGGCAACACTGAAGTGGGATGACACACACTCTGCTAGCATTTAAACAGACTTTTGCTGACAGTAGAAAAACTGGGAGTGGACCTAAATATCACATGCACTGATCCATGTTCCTCAGCTATTTGTCTATGCCATGTCAGCATTATCCCTCCTGTCTCACCTTCTCTAACACAGCTTTGCCTTCATTAATCTCTTCCCTCAGGGATCCAAATCTCTGTCTCAGGATCCAAATTTTATGTTTTCTCACTAAACCTTTCCAGTCGCTGCTCTCAGCACATCTCTCTCTTTGCCTAACAAGTCTGAGTCCTCTGAGTGCTTGTGCACAGTCCCATTCCTTCTCCCAATCCTAGTCTTACTGTCCAGAAAGCCTCAACTCTCATTTTAGATCGTAGGTTTGCAATTCAAGTTCATCTATTCATTTTTGCTGCTCTATGGAAACTGCCTCATACCACCTACCCTTTGTTGCTGTGTCTCCCTTTCCCATGTTCCAACACATAGAATATACACAAGTCTTTGTACCTATCTACTGTTTGCCCTCAAATCTTTACCCAGCTAGCTCTAGTTTTGTCTGCTTAATGATCTAGACTCTTTAGCACTGTGCTCCCTTCCTCTCTTCTTTCTCCTGTCCAGGTATATTCTTACTCTGTTTTCATTTTCCAGCCAGCACTACGTTCATCCATTTTCTCATCCACTATCACTTTCCTTCTTTCTCCTGTTGGTTCTTCAGTCTCCTCATCATTATTCTACCTGAAGCATTGTCCCTTTCCCCAGACAGTTTGAGATTTTCTTCTTAATCTCAAGAACACCTTGTGGCTGTAATTATGACAAATCAATTTACACATCCAACATCAAAATGTTTCTTTTAATCAAATTTAGAGGTTTTTCTTTTATCCTCAGTATATGTTCCAATCTTCAGATAATATTGTGATGCTTAACCTTAGACAAATGTGCATGAAATCTACTTCCTTTTAAATGTATCACCCCTTTCTTTCTCCTCCTGTTGATTGAGATGGAAATAGTTCAGCCTCTAAGCCACACAGAAAAATATTTTTTTACCTCTCTTATATGAATACAGTGAAATAATCAGAACATCAAGCATGGAAAGTTGGACATCTAAATATATACAGAAAATAAGGTATAGCAAGAGAAAGGGAGAAAATAATTTAAATGCACAGTTTACAAACCCACAGCACTCTTCGAAGAGACTGCTGCTCCATGCATACATCTGATCTGACAGATGGCTGTTTTATTTGATAACTCCACATTTCAAATCAAAATAGGTCACTTCATACCTGTTTCTAACACTTTTTAAGAAATATTTTATTTTTACATGGGGTGCCTAGCAAGTGCTGTCACACAAGCTAGGGTGAGATGTGATAGATTGCAGCATTAGTCAGTCTCATTCATAGTTCCTATCCAGAATTAGCTTCAACAGTGACACAACCTATACTTGATTTAGTGCCTCTCCCAGACACAGGGTTTCCCTTTGTGTACAATCTGCTTGTTTTGGTGTCTCTTTTAGTATGAGTTGGTGTGAGGAACCCCACTTTGAAGCTAGCATGCATAGAGAAAAAACAAAAAACACAAACCACAAAAATACCAATACTGATTTAAGTGTAACAAACCTACTCTCCATAGGCTCTGCATACTGAGAAAGGACACTATTCCAGCAGAATGCTGCTTCTGCAGAACCCTGAAATGTCCTAATGAAGACAATCTGCCAGAGAACAAAGATTAGCCATGTCTGAGACCTTGGTGGGTCAATTCAATCAAACAAATTCAAAGGTATGTTGGGTGGATAATTTTGGAGCAGACTATTACTATCACTAATGTAAGCCACACGGCAAGATTCCAATTCCAACACTTTCATCTGATGATAAAACAATCTTTCAGGAATATAACACCAGGAAAGACAAAAACTCAAAAGCTAAATGTCTCCGTCATGATTACACATGCCTGTATACTGAATGCTGTAGTGATGGGAGATGTTTCAGGGAGTTAAAACCGAGGGTGAAGGGGGGCTTTCTTTTCTAATTACCTTATTTAGGAGTTGAAATTGTCATTCTGTTCTGAATGTATAACTAACCAATTAACTTAAAAACCTTGGGTTCTGCATACCTTTGGATGAAAACCAAGAATCCTGAACACTACATACATGCAGCTCTGATAAGCTAGTTCCAAGCCTGCACTGAGAATGAGGCAGTTTTCATAACAATTTGAAATGGCTCTTTCAATGCTGTGTTCCAACATAGGTTAACTGCCTGAGAGGTAAAGAGTGCCAGACTGCACTACAAATTTTGTTCAGAAGCAGGGGATAAGTGGGGGCTTAGTTTGTCTGGTTGGCTTAGCCAAAGATCTGGGAAATGCATCATGAGGAGCCATCTTCAGCCTGGTTTTCAAACATGCCTCCAACCGTTAGAAGTTAATCAAAATAGGCCTAAAGTCTGTTTGCAAGGTTTGTGGACCTTAACAAACCCTTTTCTCAACAGACCATCCTGGTCTGAATTTTGAGTTCATAATGAAAGCTGAAACCAAGACAGCACTTGGTGGTTTGGGATTTGACAGAGAGTATTTCACATGGTCCTAGTTATTGGACAAGGAAATACAGTATGGCTGTGTCTACAAAAGAGAACTAAATCCTTGAAAAACAGATTGGTAAAATAGCAATAGTATTAGAAAAAGTTTAATGTGAAATGACAGCCTAAGTATTTTTTGTGATGCTTTTGCAAAAAGCCTGCACTTAGGATGGATTTGGCACAATTCCAACTGCACTGCCCTTTATTTGTCTAGCCCACAGCTTTCATCACAACTACCTGACGATCTGTCTTTCGGATGAATGGGAAGATCTTCCACAAATTCAGGAAGAACTGTGGGAGAACTCTTGGGAATACTCTTGGGAAAGATACATAAAACTCTGATAGGTTTTTTAAAGCTTCAGGAAGGAAGTGAGCCTTTGATACAACAGCCTTTATGCTTCTCTTGCAGCCAGCTCCATGCAAAGTTGGTGAACACTGTTCATGAACTGAAGTATGGTTCTTGTGCACAAATAGTAACAGACAGGAATACAGTGCCTTAATTCTTATATCTGATTGAAATATACCTCCTAAAAAAACCATTGATCATTTTTTCAGAGTTTGTAATAAACCTTGTACCTGGCATAACAGTGGAGATGGTTCTGTGAAAGGGGGCTGTGGATATTGTGGAAACTTTTCCAGCTGTTTCTTTCTATAGTTTTTGGTGAGAGGCAACGAGGTCGATGGACATCATTAGCTTCAATTACCTTGGACTGAGGGTGTTAGTTCCTATAGAAGGAAAAAGGTGTATTTTATTCTCTAATATCTGTTCTGTTTTGTTCCGACTCCAGCTTCATTAGGTACATTTGAAATGTGGTCTCCCTCTCCTCCACCAATAGTTTAGAAAGCATACTGAAATGATATTCTTCAAAGGGCTGACAAAAACAATCTGGCCACAGCCAACAAGTGAAGAACACCGACTATGAGCCAGATTGGCTGGTGATAATTGGCTTTGTTCTGTGGGATTCACTGAGGTTAGGGACAACCAGGTGGTGATTTGCCTCTAGAACCCTACGCTGCTGCCTGCAGATGGAGTTGGATGTGTAACTCTCCCAAATAAGAATGGGATTTAAGTGCATAAATTTTTATGCCTTATGATTAAATATATCCCATGAAGAAAATCCAACTTCTATTTTGTGCTTGTGTCATAAAACTTAAAAGAAGTGCAAGTTTTAGCTGGGAGGGAACTTTTATGACCTAGTTATAAATCTGTGCAAGGAGCACTTCGCAATTGAAAAACTGACAAACTCTCAAGCAGAATAGTGCAAGTGGGTGCACCAGTAACATCCCCTACAATTTCTACTCCAGTGCAGTCAGTGTGTCTCATGCCAGCATTTAGAGTCCACAAAAAATAACAGCACAAAGAAAGGAAAATAGTGATTTCTGAATCAGTTAGTCTTCAGAAAATAACCACGGAAACAGGGTAATTTTGTTACTAGAATGTTACTAGTGGTTCATATGTTCTACCAAGAGTGTCAAAGCAACATATTCCTTCTGGTGTATGTAAACAGGAGAAGAGAAGGAGTAAGAAATTGGTTAAAACAGTACTGCTGTGACAAAGAGAAAGCATTCTGTGTTGCGCTTAGAGACAATGAAATATTAGATTATTTTTTGTCTATTTCATAAGATCATCACATCATTTTTTACCTCTCTTTGTTTCACTGATATTTAAATTATATTTCTGGGTTTTAGCTTTTTTGTTTGTTTGTTTGTTTGTTTGTTTTTAATTATAGACCTGAACCTTAATGAATCTAACAAAAACAAGCTTTTTAAAAAAAATCTCAGGGTTAACTCTTTATCATATCAAGGTGCCTTGATCCATGAATCAGTCTTTTTTTAACAACTTGTCTCCTGTGTCCTTTCCTGGCCAAACTGCTCTTAACAAAGAATGGCATTTCTGTTTTATAATCCCACTGATGGAATTAATGACTATGCTTATTAATTTAGATTATTGGAATTTCCTGCGTCTCTGTTTCATAGTAGCCCTCCACCTCTGCTTGTCAATCATAACTACTGACTCCATCACATTTTGCTTTTTTAAATGAACTAAAATGTTTGGCTTGGCCCTGTGCCAAGAATGGGGTCATTCACAAACTTGTAATAATATATCCTTAGCTGATGTTTCTTAGTAACATGTGTAAATAGGAAAAAACAGTTGCACTGCAGAGGTTTAGCTTGGCCACATGTGACTACAGTTAAAGAACATGGGAAGAAAAATCAGTGGTCTTTCCATGATAGCTGTCCAGTTCAACAGCGAGCACACTACTGACATGGCAGTGCAGACACAGCTGAATTTAACCACTTTCTTCACTCAGCAGCAACCTAGTGCAGCATGCTCCTTCTCTGCTAGGAAGCAGATGTGCAGCCTTTGCCTGGAGCTGAGGTGAGGAGCTGAGCCTTAGAGACCAGTCCAGCAAAAACACAAAGTCTCCCAGAATATTCCTTGTGATATCTTCTATTTACCTCCAGCAACACTGAGCTTTTTTTACAATTACAAACACATCTTGGGATTAATGACATTACAAGTGGTTTCTTGGTATCACTCTGGGTAAAAGCAGAATGTTAGTGTCACTATGAGAGATGGGCTAAAGCTATGAAGCTTGGGCCACGTCTTAGTTCTTGGATTTCAAACATTTTCAGTTTGAGATCAAGGGTTTTACTCCGACCACTACAGAAACAGGCTGCCTTTCAGCTTGGCTTAGATTTTGATACTCCTAGCAACTAAAGTTCAGGAACTCATGAACAGAGGGTATTTACAGTCACAGAACAAATTTGTCCTGTATTCTGTTGCAGAATAAAATGGAAAAATGGGAAGTTTGATATAGAAATAAAACATAAAGAAGCAAATACATTAAACATGTGAAATTACATTAAAATTATTTTTTTCTTCCAGAAGTCCCAATCATTTCAGATTTTTATTGGTTATTTCAGATTAAGTTGTATTAACACTGCATTCTGCAGTGCAAACAGCTGCAGGCAGAAAATTGTTGTTAAGACAAGGAGAAAAAAGTACTGTTAGAGCTAAATATTTCAACTATGAGGTACCCCATATACATTGCTGGTATAGCAATTGCCCAAATTCACTCTGGGCATGCAAAATACTTCCTGCTGTTGACTTGGTTCTTTCAGGATCAGCTATACTGCCTCAGCCTCATAGAACTATCCGTCCTCATGTCTGAAACCTGTAACTGGGAAAAGCTGCAGGCCACATACCATAGCTTCCCCCTTCAAGGACCAGGTGCCTCTGCAGAGCTATGAACACAACATTATGGAACCACCGTGGTTAGTCTGAGAAGTTTGGCAATATAAAAATAACAGTTTTCAAAGCAAGAAGAAAACATAAACTCTAAGACAAAGATGTTTGAAAAGAGTCATATCTGAGTTCTTTCCCTCCTGCCCTTCCAGTGTAATGAACTCTCAATTTGCAATAGTAAAGAAAACGTTATTCCCATGTTGCTCTGCATAGGAATAATATACTACTGATCTGCCCATAAGATTTAAGCAGTAGAACACTGTATAATTTTCTTCATTACAAATCTGTCTTTATGTCTTCGCGACTTTGTCTTAAAAGGATCCAGTGCAACAGGGCTGTGTTTTGAAGGCCAAATGAATACATCATGTACTGGGAAAAATCCTACATGTGTGGTTTGGTGGTTATGGCAGGAAACTGGAAGACCCAGCTCTTGGGAACTGGCATTTGCTGAGATGCTGTTGTGCAGCAAAGTAGATTTAAGGCAGGTGGAAAATGAAACAGCATTCAAAATTTATGTGGCTGGATTATCATTCCTACTGTGCAATAGGACACGAAAGCACAGCCTTTAGACTGGTCCTGGATGAAGTACTGAACACTTTGTTTTTCACATAAGCCCAGCAGAACTTTCATGTAACTTGTACGGAAGCAGGTGTCTGCTCTACTTTTCACATACTACAGTTTCTCATACAGGAAACTGGAAAGTAAATCCAGATCTTGGCAGTAGCATATCCAAATACTTGCCTATCATCGATCTACCAGTGGGAGTCTGATGGACATCCATTTCAAGTCAAGCTAGGGTATGCATGAGGCCAATCTCATTTTCATGTGGTAAGGTTAGTCTGAGTAGAGCAGATCTACAACCATGGTTGCCAAAGAATATAAAAATCTCTAAAATTTTAAACATTCTTTCTCTACTTGTCTCTTATTTTTTTATATATCAGATCCAAACTTCCTTTTGCTAGATTCTGGACTCTGTATTAGTTATAATAAAATAAAGATAGTACATTGCACTGTTCTGTTACATTGTAAGAGATAGTGGAAGTAATTACCAAAAGCTCACTGGGCTAAAAGCAATAACAACAGCTGGAGTTACCTGACTTTCCCATATTCAGTGGGTGCCTCTGAAGATGATGCATATGACATGGTGCGAACATTGTAAATATACATACCATGTTACTGGAATGGAATTTTTATGCTATTAAATCAGTGACAAGAAATTCAAAGTAAGTTAATAAGAGTGCCCAGCGTAAGCTGCCCATTTCCAGAAGTTAGACAAAATACATATAAGCTGAGTGCTTATCCCTTAAATAAATATGATGTACTTTCTATGAGGTACAGCACTCCTGACATTTTTGAGGGGGCATATATTTTATTCCAGAAAGGCTGGAGCCATCAATACAGTCAAAGTTCACTATAGTTGGAAGAAACAGGAGCGGGAAAACAGGATTTTATGTGACAGTTTATATACCTTTCCTCACACAGAACACTCCTCTCATGTACATAATGACATTTCTTCATGTGATACCACTTCTCCTGGTACATATACAGCATTTTCACATGAGAAAAGAATAAAGACCACATCAGCAGCAAAGTCATCTTAAGAACTATGTCACATATCTGATGCCTTTTCTTTCATTATTCACCTCATGGGCACTGTGGTATGGCTCATTCATGTAATGGCCCCTAAATTTGGAATTCAAACATGATTTTAAGGGAACCATGGAACTCTATTACAAGGAGATATTCAATGTTTAGATAGCTGCTTTGGACTTGATGCAGACATCTTGAAATAGACAGGAATAATATCAAGGCTCATATGTAGAATCTAGAATGAATCAGTGATGTTGATTCACCGCTGTGGAAAGCTGATTTAACCTTAACCAGAGAGGCTGGAAGGGAGCCTGTGTGAATTAAGGCAGCAGAGATCAAGGCCAAATCCTCAGCTGGCAAAACTGTCATAGCTGCACTGAGGTAAAGGGTGTTAAACCCCCACTATCAAATGGGACAGTGCATGTTAATCATCAAAAAAAGACTTAAAAGTATAAAGATGTGGATAGGAAGCTCAAGAGGAACAATTGGTTTGCAGAGCAGCAAAAGCTATTTATTAAATAAGGGTCAAGCATATGGGCAGTAAACTTCCCTTTATTTGATCAATTATGCTTTAAAAATCAAATTAAAAGCATTCTTAAGGATTCATGAAGCAGTTAAAGCCACAAGAATGTCACTTGGTTGGGTAACAGTAAGGGAGTAAATCAGATCTTTTTGTAGGCCTAGTGAATGCAGAGCAAACAACTAAGTAGACAACAGCAGCAGAGCTGCATCCTTTGAACTGGACACTGTAACAGAGATATACTGTGTTTTGCAAAAGCAGCACAATAGCATGCTGCAAAGAGCATACAGAAAGCTAAAACAAACAAACAAAAATTCTGTCTCTACTTTCAGTCATAAAAAGCCATGAGGAGGTTGAGATACAAGGACATTACAATTGCTTTCAAACAGTTCACTCTGCTACGTGAGGTCAGCAGTACTGCTACTATTGACTTCAGCTGAATCAGGATTTGGTGCACTGGTTTTAATTTACTACATTACTGAAGTTGTACACTGATATAAATCCACAGAGCAAAACTGGAATAATGCTGTTGTTAATCAGGTCTAATGACCGATCCTCTAGGTCAGAAATACAGCTGTATCTCTGATGTTAGGATAAATACTCACTCAGCTTTGAAATTAGTTAAAAAGATTCTTGCTGTGGATCACGTACAGTGAGGGTAACCAGCACAACCCTCAGATCTATGTGATATGGAAAAAAATGTCTCACAAAGAGATGTAAATCAATAATTCAAATGATCCATCTGCCAGAAGAAATTCCATTGGCTAAGCACTTCTATAAAAATGCATCCTGATAATATGGATGAAGCCCAATACCAAAAATATTTGCAGATTCATAAACTTTTTCTTACAGTCTGGGCCATAGCACAGCAGTACTGATGCATATAAATGAATAGGAGCAAAAACCACATGAGCCATCTGCCCAGTGTTAACCAGATCATTCATATATTCTGACTGATCTGCTTCAGACACCTTTAAAAAACTCATTGATGCACTTTCTTCAATAAAGAATTATCTATACTCACAGAAATTACAAGGTATTTAAAATGGAGTCTACTGAGTTAAGTTGGTATTAATCATTTCCCAAGCCCCTCAAAATCAGAATCAGAGATCCCTGAGGAAGGAGGGAAGTGATGGATTTATAATGGCTGATGATCTAGCTTAAAGAAGAGTTTTTAGTTTGATTATATTGAAACACACAGACATTTTTTATGTATTATAGAGAAACATATGCTGGTTGAATACACACCAACTACCTAGGAGTCAAAACCAAACAAAAAGAGTTGATGTACAGCATCAGGGGTTTTTTACTAGTTCAGGCATCTTCTTGCTTCAACAAGCTTCTTATGATGCCCATAGCTCATTCCTCTGGGGGTGTGCTGACTCCAACCTCAACAATTGCTCCTGGTGTACCTCTTCCCACAGTCACAATTGTTCAGTCTGCTGTTCCCTGGTCTATGCTCCCATCCTGGGAGCATGTCAATGTGGTCACTCATGCAATCCATGCTTGAAATGCTCTCAAGTCAATGACTGGCATTCTCTGCCCTGCAGCATCTGCTATGACAAGGAGAAAAGCTGAAGCAAATATACCACTTTGAGAATGATTACAATTCTAACTAACCTCTGTGGGTGACTTCAACCATGGTAAGCTACAGAAGAATGTTCTACACCTTACTAAAGATATCCCTGTAAAAAGTAATTGTGCTGCATTAAGGGATCCCTAGAGACAAACAATTCAGCCACTAAGAATTCTGTTCATTTATTTTAAAATGTTTTGGTTTTATCAATCTACCTTGCTATTTATGCATCAATGAAAACAACAGTTACTTGTTGCAGAAAAGGTAATGATTTATTTATTTGAACATCTCTCAACAGCATTGCAGCCACTTTTTGCTCCTAATTGGAATGTAAATATTATGCCTCTATTGGTATAGAGAGCTATTTTGGCAAGTAGTGTCAAGCTTTACTGATGCAGCATAATACTTTACTTATATAAGTTAATGACTTTCTAACTGAAAAAGTATCTTACAAACTTTTTTTTTCCCTAATCTGCAAATACAATACAGATACGGAAAACAATTCAACTTCAGAAATCCTGTGCTTTGTAAGTCAATAAACAGATCTACACCAGCTAAAAAAACCCCACGTAACTTCTCATTCCACAGAGCAAGAAATTATCACAGAGATATATTTCTCCTTTTAGCTTTGCACTAATTAAAATCCACTGTTTTATAAGGACTGTTTTATAGGAGTAAGCAAAGGGCATTTGCCACACTCTTAGCATTTGAGAAAGAAAAGAACGAACAGAACCATGTAGTATCAGAGGGAGAAATACGATTATTTCAGCAGTTTAAGAAAAACACAGTATTATAGGTATTGGAAAAAAGTTAGCAAAGGGCAAGAAAAGTTTTGTTATGGCCTGGGATATATGCTTAGATAAATGACATGATAGTTCCAAAGAACACAAATGAAAAAAACCTGATTCAAGTTTATGAAATGACAGACTATGGGAAAAGCAAGAGAGAATTTGACCTAAAAACCTATTTCTTAGAATATGATTCCTAGCCTAAAATTCAAAGACAAGCCAAAACTAATAAACAATTATACAGTTTCAATGCTTATGTATAGTGAATCATGATGTGCAAGGCGAAGAATATCAGCAGTTCAAGTTACTAAGTGAACACCCAGTGAGGTGTATCGATTGCTCAAAACATTTGTGGGCCAATGAGATGGCTGAGAAAGGCTGCAGCAAACTCACTCTCTTAAACACAGCAAAAAAGGACAGTAAAGATCTGTGACTGGATCCAACCAGATCTTTAGAGTGCACCACTGAACAGGACTGGTTTGGCAGTGTTGATAACACTAAATGTATGAATATGGGCATTGCTGCTTAGAAAGTCATAAATACGAAAGTACAATAATGTATTTATAATTGTGTTAAACTGCAAAAGAAAAAAAAAATCTGTGAGGAAAGATCCTTAGAAAATTATCTTCCAGACTGATGGTCACAGCCACAATACCAAGCCAGACTGTCCACCTGAGAACAGACCAAATATATCTCAAGTCAGAGAGAAACGTCATGATGGGGTTAGGCTTTCAGCCACAGACAGTTGGCACAGCTGTCCCAGCTGCCAGCGTGGGGTACTTGTGGCAATCCCAGCCAGACAGCAGTGCAAAGCAAGAGGTGCACTCACTGGTCTCTCACTGCAGCTCAAGGGGATCATATATGATGAGGACAGTAAAGTGCAATTCAGCAAATATGGAGGAGTTCATTCCTATTTAAGCAGAATAATACAAGAATAATACAAGAATAATACAAGAATAATACAAGAATAATACAAGACTGAGTCTGCTGAAACCTAGATTTTCCATTATAGAACAAGTAATAGCAGCTCTAATAGCAGCTCCAACAGGTAAGAGGGTGTAAGAAGAGTACCATGGACACATTTGCATTCTCCTGCTCATACCTGTTTCCCTCCCCCAGCTGAGTCTCAAGAGGTGGTGACAACTATCAGGGGACTAAGTTTTATTAGCAATGGAGGAAACAACTCATATAAGTTTGTTCCTTTCATGTCTTTACCACTTGGACAGCAATGCTGAGATGTGAACCATCATTTTCATTTATTTCAAAAAGTTTTGATTTAAATCCTCTGCTGGAACATACTGGAATAAATTCTTTTTATTCTAGAAGTGGAAGTAGAAAAATGCAAGGAGGAAAGGGATTATATCCTGAGATGTAGCTTTTTTTGGGGGATTTTTCGGGTAAAATTGGTTCCTCTTACAAGCATTCCTTTGATAAAAATTCAGTCTCAAGTGTTGCAACAAGCATCATCTGTGACAGTGAAACATTACACTAATGTGTCAAACATTACACTAATCACTTGCAATAGTTGCCATTACTTTCTGTATCCTGCTCTGAGTAAAATAAGTTTAGTGACTGCAGTCCTGTTCACACAGCAAAGACATTGCCATGAAAAGCACCACTGCAACCCTCTAGCTACACCTGGTAGGGAGGTCAAGTATTTAAAAGCCAACAAAATTATCTAAGGCCACCTCCAGATGATCCTCTTCCAAAGCAGGTTAGAGAAACAGCAGAGGGATAATGAGAGAAAATGTACATTAAGCACAATTTTCTTTTTGAATACACAGTTGAGATTGGCTTTGCTTTCTGTTAGCCAAGGACAACAAAAGCCATAGCTCTGCGATAAACAATTTTTTTTTTTATGAAGCTGGACAGAAATGCCCTTTAAAATTAATCTAAGGAGGAATAAAAACTCTCTCACTTAGCAACAGTGAGTCCCTTAGTCCCTCGACCCTTCTGAAAGTCTATCCCTCCAAAAGAGGTGCCTCTAGTCCTGTCTGTTCCTTTTGGGCTGTCAGCTGGGAATCGTAGCTCTCAGCTAATTTCCAGTATTTGGGTACTGTTTTGTTATACAGAGGCACCAGCTATTCCCACAGGTCCTTCAAGGGGCCACATGCACTGTTACACTTCATCCCATGCTGTCAATATAACTGTCCATATTCCCTACAATAGCAAGAAAATTACTTCTAAAAGAAGAATGCTTAAGACCCCCCTGTATTTTAGACCATAAGTAGAACTTTGTGTCCCAATGGGCATTCAAAGAGCTGCTAGGCATGACTTCTTGTGAAATTTCAGGGTACACAGCTCCTTCAGCGATCACATCTGATACAACTTCAATTTGCATCTGCAGAAGTTTAACACAGATCAGATCTTTTTGACAGCACTAGAATTTTTGCTGATGCTGAGAAGATTTTGCTGCTAGTTTATATCCTTTCCTGAGGAAGCACAGAAAGACAAGCCAAAGCTTTAACTCTTCTAAGCTATTATTTTTATTTTTCTTTTGATACACAGTTTAGCCATAGGCATCTTGGTTGCTGGCTGTACTTGTGAGTTCCACAAGCACTTTGAAACACTTCTCTAAGGATGCTTGTTCTGAAATCTCTGTTTGCAGAGAGCTTGCTGAATAAGACATGTTCATCTCCAGTTTGTCCTTACGGTCTTTTCTGGGAATACACACTACTCCTACCTTCTGTGGGCTATTAGGGTATGTGGGGTACTACCCACAGCACTGCAGCACGTCATGTAGTCCAGTTCTTGAGAGGGTAGGGCTGTTTCTGTGACACTCTTCTGTGCTATTATACCACATCTAAAGCTCAAAGTGTTGACATGAACTTCATGAAAACAAAAGAGAGATTCACAGGTTGGTACAAGCAAAAACAAATCTGAGGACCCTATTTCTACTCCCTAGGGTGGTATCTGTGCTGTGTATGTGTGCTCTGTATTTGTGTAGTACCAAGAAAATTTCTTGCTTCTGTTCCTGTCTTTTGTGAAGAGGGACAGAACAAGAAACTAGATGCTATGATCTGCAACTGAAATACAGAAATGTTCTACAGGGCAAAGGAGTGGTAGGATAAGCGCTACAAAAGACAAGCAGGCTCAGTCAGCACATTGTTGCAGGCAGATGATGTGCCAGCAGAAGAGAACAGCAGTCCCAAGACAATTGTGGCTGGACCACAACCTCAGTCTATGTCAACTCTGTGGCCTGTAAGCCAAAGGTTTGCTTTTTTTCCCACTCCCTTGCATACCACATGGCATCTCCAGCCTTACACAATTACTGACTTATCCTGGATCTTTGGGTGAGAGAAGTGAAGTTGAGGGCAGACTACAGATAGCACCAGACAGTATGTTAAACATTCAGTCTGAGAGCTGAACAGGGGTAAAGGCTTCTCTGGCTCTGAAGAACGTTCCTCCCTCATTCAAACCAGCTCTCTTGAACCTCCTGCACACGTGACAGCAATCTGTCTCCAAGAACAGAGAAATTTGCCTTTCTGGCAATCCAGGTACTCTTTCACAGCTACATGGAAGTTGTTCCTTCTTACTCATGTTCTCACTCCTTCCTGGTCCCTATGTCAAATGACTGTGGTTGTTCACGTAGTTCCTATTTTACTGGAATTCACCCCTTACAAGAGGCTGAAAAATTCCTTGTGGAACAGTTTGAACGGATAAAAAAAAACCTCCAGTGGATTAGGGCCCATTTAATGTAGCAGAAGTTATTTAAATGAATGAAAATTACACTTAAATCCAAACTGTTCTGCAAGATAATTACTTTCACTGCAAGATCATCATTACTCTAGCTACTGTGCTGGTGTAAACTAGGTGTCCTCTAATGATGGTCACGGTATCCAAACAGTGAGATACACACAATTATAAAGCTGCTCTTGAACAATCTTCCATATATACCAACATGCAACTTGCATTAAGTTCCTCAGATTAACTGGTCTGGGGCCTCTCTGCAGCAACATAGACTGTTAGAACGAGGTGTTAGGAAGAGATAGTAGCTCAAAATTATTCTTCCTTCACAGCGAGAGAACAGGAACTAAGAACCAAATCTGCGCTAATGCCTATCTCCATAGAACATCAGAGAAGCCATCGATCAAAAAAAAATGCTAGATAATACAGTATTTCTCCTGGACACCAAATAGCATAAAAAGGGAAGAATTTTAGTGGGTGGGGAAGCGGGGAGGGAGAGAGTCTTGGAAACTCGACCAGGCCAAGTTTTGAGTGCTCAGCAACAGTACAGGATTCTAACTACATACACCAAGGTGTAGGGTAAGGGTAGCTTCCCCTCCCCTTTCCCTTTCCCCTTCCCGTCCCCTCCTTCCTGGGATGTTGCCCCGCTCGGCCGGCCCGCGCCAGGAGAGGGCGCTCGGACTCCAACCAAGCGCGGGAGTTGCTCTAATGAGAGCTCGCGGCTAATTAGCGCTGCGCCGCCGGCTCCCGTTCCGCGGGATTAGCTCGCTCGCACGCACGGCCGGCTGCGAGCGGCAGCGCAGCGGCCAGGGCCTGGGTCACGGGCGGGCTACAGAAGCTTCTCTTTTTGCTTTCCTTTTTCACTATGCCTGCCAAATTCTTCCCCAAAGCAGGGGAGCACTAAGGCTATTCCTTACTCTTTGACATTCCTGGGCGCTACGAGACTCGTCATTGAACCCACTGCTGCTCCTTTTGCAGCGTGCAGTACCTACAGGGATGGACACACTGGGAAGCCAGAGCTGCTCCTGCGAGAGTAACAGCACGCTGGCTTCTGTCCTCTTGCTACCCTCTCACATCCCACTTCATTAGGCCTGGCACGTACACTGAGAGGTGATGAGGCAGCCACGGGCTTCTGGAATGCAGAACTCACATCCCACCCACTGTCATGTCAAGCTCTGCCCTCCCATGGTGCTCAGAATGCGAGAAGCATCCCTCCAATGCCTGCATCAGCAACTAATGTTCAGAAGACCCTGCCCCACAAGGTCCCTCTGCCCCTGCCCCCTAACCCACAATCTGATCCATGAGGTCTCACACACCTGACAGAAATGGTGACATCCTTTGGTCCCCCAATCTAACCTCGCAGCCAGGTCTAACTCCAGAGTTGGCCTTGCTTTCCACAGGAAGCTGGGCGGTGACCTCCAGAGGTCCCTCCCAAATCAAATGGCTCTGTGATTGTCAGTGCTGGATAAGTACAGATAAAATATCCTTATTGCCATTTGATGCTGCAGAAGCAAAAGTTAGAGATGGGTAAGTCTATTTTGACCTGAACATATATGTACTAGGAGAGCTTCAGACACTGCAGACCCTGCAAGGTGATTGCCTCAGCACTTCTCTACCTTCCTCTTTACACTGTCCTGTTCACATTTCTTTTACAAACTCTGTAAACAGTATGTGGGATGGGTTACATTATATTACATATGGGTTATACTACTGGATTCACTGTACATATGAACAGCAACTTAATTGATGGTGGATATCCATCCTGTAGGAAGATATGATGTTCACTGATGGGCCAACTAGAAAAATGTTTAATTTGTAATCATCAAGAAGCTTCTTTCAATGCTAGCAGGCAAAGGATTGTCACATTTTGTCATTACAGCTGCTCAGTAGTGAGACTCCTGGCTCACTCACTCTTTCAAGTTCCACCACCACACATCCAGAACTGATTTAATTGAAGTCCCTGAGTCTTAATCAGTTTGCTTTTATTGCAGCCTGGTAAGAGAACTTGACCACAGCTATCAATTTGATTTGATTATATAAGTGGATTTTTTAAAACAACATTGTCCATGATTAAACTTCTTTTTAAGTTATTGTGACTATTACGAGGGGCCAAATTTAACTCAAAATAGATTAGCATATGATAAAGAAAGTTGGTTTTACTTTCTTCCTGCAACTGCTCTGATAGTATGGTAAGAAGATAGGCTTGACCTAGTGGATGCTGCTGTAAACTTGCACTTGGACTTCCCAGAGTCCCTGGACAGGCTGTGAGCCACACTTTGGTTTTCCATCTGCAAGAGGCAGCTAACAGTTCCCTGCCTGGCAGGGGTAATGGGACTAAAACCCTGCTAGGATTGCAAGATGCACAAACACTACATCAGGGAAGGCCATATAGGTGCCAAGAGCAGATATCTATCTACACATTCAGACAGCTACAAACTTATTGTGACTTAATCAAGTTTAAACATTTTAAGATAAAAGCTGCTATTTCAAGCGTCTTAGTCTCAAGGAAATCCATAATAAAATAATAAAAAGCACAGAAATAATTTGGATTATTCACACTCAGAAGAAGTGAGAGAAATCATTTGTCAAGGTCACTTTTGAAACTTTGACAGACTGAGGAGAAAACAAAAAATCAAGCATATGAAATCCATGACAGAAAAAAGACACTGGATTAAAACTTCTTTCCCCATTACTTATTCAGCTGCAGAGGTAAATACAGTGTTTTATCTCCAGCTGAATACTTCTGCAGGCTGAAACACAGAAAATTAAAATTTTGTACATAAAATGCCAAATTTAGCTTTTCTAAAATGCCTTAAGGAAGAGGTCTGTGGCATAGATTTGGTCCAGCACATTTACTCATTGGGTAAAAATCAGTTAATCTTGAAAACATTGCATCTCTTCATGTGCCATATATTGTTGGAGTGTCAGGAGACAACTGCCTCATGATGTACCCTCTCCTTCACAGATCTCAGATCCTGGTCTAGTTCAAACTGATAAATTAGAAGATTGGCTAAATTTTAACTCCTGGTTAGAGATTTTCCTCACAAGTGCTGGCCCACAGGAAATTCTTGTTTTAAAATATGCTGGAGTGACATTAGCAGAGCCTTTCAATCAAAAGGAAATTTCGATCCAGCAGAAGTGGAAGACTGGTTCTATTGCCAACTCACTCTCTTGTGTCAAGGTTTTAGAAATGCAGTTGCTTGTACAGACAGCAATAAGCATTACGATTCATTCATAGCCTCTTACAACAAGGATGGGTCTGAACTAGCAGATTCTGGTCTGAATCCAAAGTCTACCCCTTGCCTCCCTAATTCTGGATTTCGAGTTTTGTTCAGCCACAGTTCTAACAGTAAGAGTCACAGACACAGTCACAGAAACACAGAGATATGCACATCCCTAAGTGGGAACTTTCAAACATATATGGGCTTAATTGGATCCTTATCCCCATAACTAATGACCAAAGGAGCATGAAACTCCATATTACACTATGTGTAAAATGAGCTCTTCTGAGTACTACCTCGGCCTTGTAACAGCGGTATATTTTGTGTGTGTACCTGTCTGAAATGGGCAAGCTGTGCTCTCAGTGGAGTGGATTGCTGGGGCAATTCTGCATGAGTTATTCGTGGCAAAGAAGATCTGGGACCTTTCCTGTTATGTTGTTCTCCCTCTTCTGCACTTCAGTGAACCCCTTTGGTCTGAGGTTCTCCTGGTGAGTTTCCTCATTCCTCTGCATTAAGGAGCGTGCGCGTGTTACGTGAGGCATGTGGGAACATTAGTGTGGAATCTTTAAACAGCAGCAAAACCCTCAATGTGTGTTTTGCAAGATATACTGTGCTTCATATGTAAGTTATAAGCAAGATATAGATACAGATAAAGACAGATAGAGATAGAGATAGAGATAGAGATAGAGATAGAGATAGAGATAGAGATAGAGATAGAGATGAGATAGAGATAGAGATAGAGATAGAGATAGAGATAGAGATAGAGATAGAGATAGAGATAGAGATAGAGATAGAGATAGAGATAGAGATAGAGATAGAGATAGAGATAGAGATGATAGAGAGAGATGACAGAGATAGAGATAGAGATAGAGATAGAGATGATAGATATAGAGATGACAGAGATAGAGACAGAGATAGAGAGAGATGATAGAGAGAGATGATAGAGATAGAGATAGAGATAGAGATAGAGATAGAGATAGAGATAGAGATAGAGATAGAGATAGAGATAGAGATAGAGATAGATGTCTGTATAGCTCTGGACAATGTTGACACTTTCCTGTGCAGGGGATAATGCATTTTAAATCTACTAACACCAAAGAAGAGGCAAGACATTGTTCTTAGATGGTGTTGGAGGGATGAACACAGTGGGTGAGGGCTTCATTTAGTAGCTGGAGTGAAGCACTGCTATTTAACTTTATGTAAATATAGTTGTGAAAACCTTCCCACCAAGTGTGAGAAAATAATTTCTCATACTTTTTCACCTTGTATTTCACTCTTCATTTCTGTATTTGATTTCAAGTAACATATCTTTCTGTTGGGAAGGATGAAGTAGAAAGACCTTGCAAATATGGTGGTTTAGATTCTGGGAGTATGAGTTCAACAAGCGAGATAGAAATGAAAGCATACTTTGAAATTTAGGGTGTAGGATACAGAGCCATCAGCTTGTGAACAACGACCTGCTAAGCTGAGGGCCAGCCCCCTTGATTAAACAATATACTCCTGCTAAGCTGAAGGCCAGCTCCTTTGATTAAACAATCCCCTTCTGCTTGCCTTAGGTAATGGGACATTTCTATTGGCTGTATGTAAATGTTGTTATCTTGTATTAGATTGGTTGGTCGAACACAGACTATTCAACTTAGAAAGATATTTAATGTACAGTATTCGGGACCTCGGGGGGTTCCTCTGTTCCTGCTCTGTCCTGGCCTGCTTTAGCAGTGCCTAGCAGCTACAAGCAAGGCCCTCACAATAAACCATGTGCTACCCCTGCTACTTTGCTTATAGAGATACTTTGTCGCCGACTCTACTGTCACGGAGATACTCCTTCATCTTTCCTTCTTTCTTTCAAGGGAAATGGAGATCAAAGAGCATTGTAAATCCAGAGAATCTCTGCTACAGAGCTTGCCAGTTACCTTTTGCTTCTGCTACCCTTTAACTGTAATAAAAATGTGAGAACACAGAACTGGAAAGGACCATCTGGAACCATCTGTGAACCGTTCCTTGCACTGTAGGCTACTATGAATTAGATGTTTAATTACAAACAGTGCATAGAACATCTACTCCACATGTCATAGGCCATGAAACTGTTCCTATGTAACACAATTAGGAAAGAAGATGAATAAGAATGAGCATCCGGAACTATAATGTGCCATAGAAAGAATATAGCATCAAGCATCATCAGCATCCAACTACTGGGATGTAAAATCATTTTAGGGTAAAATGATTTTGAAAAATAAAGCATGAATTTTGCTGTTAGAAGGGAAGCCCCCAAAAAATCCCAGCATCCACTACACTGACCCAGAGGAATATTTTTTCTTAACTTCAAAACTTTGCAATCCATTTAGCTTGGAGTCTGTGAATCAGATTCACCTCCCACTCAATTCCAGGAGAGGAGTTCGTGATGGATGCATGTGTTATTGCCTGTAATTCATCTCCTTTCCATTTCCCCCATCAATAGTACTACAGTCAAATGTACTGCATTTTAGCCATCAGGAGTGTCTGTAGAAGCTAGAGGAGCCCATGCAGTAGAAGTCAACTCTGGGCCAACTCACCTGATCTGTACCTGTACTATAAAGATCTAAGGGTGTTGTTGGAGTGCACTGATCTGCTGCCAGTGGCATTGTAAGGGAAATATAAGAAGTATTTGAGGCTGTGTTAAAGGTATAGCTTTAAACGACTGCATCAAAAATGCTGCTGTTTTGTGTGCTCGGATGAAAAAAGTTCTTTTTTCACATACATTCCCAGTAAGTCTTCCTCAGACTGTGACTCTTTGACTTTTTCATTTAAAAATGAAAAGTAATGGCTAATGGATTCTTTAACTAAATAGCTTTTGGGTTTAGGAAGGTATCTTCTAGCATTAAGGCCAGACTGAATCCCAGCAGCTTCAGTTTGCCACAATGATAAAACAGAGCTTAAAATAAGTGGCGAGAAGTTGGAAAAAAAAAGAGAGAGAGAGAAAGCAGTCTGCAGCTTATTTTTTTCTCCCCTCACACTTATGGGCCGATCAAGAAAAATATGGTCTGTGTAAATGGAAGATATTCCTTAAATACATTGAGTGGGGCTTACAGTGTCCCAAAGGGGCTATTCATCACCTCCAACAGGAATATGCACTGGGAAGCCATCACTAAATTAAAAAAAAAAAAAGAAAAAAAAAGAAAAAAAAAAAGAGCTATCCACTTATCTCATCACTTGGTTATCTCTGATTTCAAGGAGAGAATAGAGAAATGTTAAGTCTTCACTAGATTTTTAAAAAGTGCTCCAAAGACAAGTGTCTCTTTTCCCCCCTAAGTATAGGAGAGATATCCAACAATTTCTACAAGTACTGTCTTGCATTAAAAGTACATTTTAATTACTTTTACATTACATGGGATTTAAGTATTGTTTTGTACTCATTTAGAAAAAGCTATTAAAACCTAGACAAAGCAATTCAATACTCCACTGACAGACAGTTTTAAATACCATTGGTGTGTACTAGTGTCCATTCTGCATGAGCTTCAGCAGAGTTTTTATAATGAAATTTAAGATTCTTTAGGGACTGTAAAGTGAAAAAAAAATGGTCAAGGTTCAGTCCTACAAAGCACTAAACATTTTCAAGACATATTGGGTGTCCTCAGTTTTATCTTAATCCAAATGAATGCTGATGGTGCTCATTATCTATCAGAAGTGCTCAGCACTTTGCAGGGTTAAGTCTCCCAAGAATACTGGCAATCCTTTACAAAACTTTCTCACAATGACCTCACCCATGACCTGAGGGACTATTTCTTGTGAGGCCAGAGATAATTCCCCATCTGTGTGAGTTCACACTTGAGACTTTCCTGACCAGAAATGGTTAAATTCTGCAAATTACAGTTTAGTGGTCAGGTTTCAAGATACAAATTACTGTCTGTTAGGAAGCAAGAGCTATAAATGAATTTCATTTGGAGTTCAACTATGGTTGAAAAAAGGATACTCTACATGCTATGCCATTGTTCTCAGGAGACTTCCAGCTCTGACTGAGAAGGTCTGGAAAAGAAGAGCCTAGTTATACTGACTCCACACTGTGGCAGTGTGCAAATTAATATTAGAACTTTTGCATTGAAGTGATCTGAGGAGCATGCAAAGAACAGGAACATTTTAAATTTCACTGAAGTTTCACTTTTCGTCTATAGAGCAAAAGGGGAAACTAAGCATACAAGTTACAGAAATCAACTTAAATTTGTGGAAGTTACTAAGTTTTGAAGCTGTCTGATGCTTCTACTGTCACAAATGAAACCCAGAATTATGCACTTCATAACCTGATCCTTTATCTGGCCTGATGGTATTTGTCCCAGGGTACCCAAAGAGATGGCTGATGTCATTGCAAAACCTCTCTTAACAGTTTTTCAGTGGCCTTGGCAATCTGGAGAAGTCTCAGTCAACTGAAAGCTGCTAAGTGCTCCAATTTTCAAGACCAAGAAGGATGATGCTGGTAACTATAGGCTTGTTAGTCTCACTTCACTGCCTGGTAAAGTTATGGAGAAAATTACCATGGAAGTTATTGAAAAACACTTGAAGTAATTGGTCACAGTCAGCATGGCTTCAAGAAGGGAAAGTCTTGCTTGTCAAAAAATTTCATTTGATGACAAGCTTACCCACCAAGCTGACCAAGAGAAGCCACTTGTAATCTTTTTGGATCTGAGTAAAGCTTTTGATACTGTCTGTCACGGGATCCTTCTGGACAAAATGTTCAGCATACAGCTGGATAAACACATCATTGCAGTGCATGAGCAGCTGGCTCATGGGTCAGGCACAAAGGCTTACAGTGAATGGGGTGACACCAGACTGGTGAGCTGTCACTAATGGGCCTCCACACGGCTCCATCCTGGATGTATGGACAGACTAGCAAATGAGATGCTGGAATCTGGGAGCTCTGCTTGGCGGAAAGCTGAAAATGAGTCAGCAGTGCCCTGGCAGCCAGGAGGGCCAACCATGTCCTGGGATGCATCAGGAGTTGGACTCTATAACCTTTTCCTCTTTTCTAGTTGAGCACAAATAGCTCAGAAATGAAGGGTGAGATCTTCACATCTCTGCTCTGCAGAAGGACTTTGGGAGGAATATCATGCAGGTAGAACTGTGATGGAAAGTTAGATCAGCAGGATGTGTCTGTCAAGTGAAAACTGATCAAGGAGGCAAGACTGAAGGAAGTAGGTTTGTTGAAGTATGCTTAGGCTAAGAACCATAATGACTGCAACTGGGCAGAAATGTGGCCTTGCTTGTTCTCCCAAAGGGATTATACCTATCCCAGTATTAATCGTTTCAGCTTCTGACATCTGGTAAATGTTCTGTCAAGAGAAAGAACCTCTTTTCCATCAGCCTCTCCCATTCACAGAGATACCTTTCATCTAATGTTGACCCATCCATATCACTTTAACTGGATGCCGCAAGGAATGGTGACACTGCCAGAAGGCAAACTGCTACACTTTTTATAGCTTAGCTTGTGTGATTAAATCTTTCAGAATCAGAATACTACAGCATATAATGAACTTGCATCTTGTCAAATGAAAGGGACAGCCAAGTGACAGAAGGCAGTGGCTTAATATGACACTGCATTATAATGCAGCTCTGGAGAATAAAATTCAATTGAAATTATTTGGATGGAAAATGTTCGATCACATGCAAGCTTTTTTCCAGAAAAATTGTTGACTTGGCTGGGCTGAAGCTTAGTAGAAAAGGAGCATAAATTTCCTTTATATCTTCTCTAGGAAATTAAGACAGAAAAAGTACCTGCAATTTCTGTCCCAGTAGAAATGCCAGTCATTCAAAAATTGACAAATGGGGTTTCAAAACAATTTTCAAATTACATTCATAATGATAGTATGGACATTTAGAAAAAATAAAAATAGTTGAAGTAATAGAAAATTTCATAAATATTTCATGAATATTTTATCCAGGTTTGTGGGTTTTTTCCTTAACTTAGATTTTGATTTTTTTTTATTCTGTTGCAGCTGGGGAAAATTTAAAATATTCTAGCAGCTTTCATGCCTTATTTTTTTCTTTCAGTCCTGAGGACTTCCATACACCCAAATGATACTTTTCTTTTATCAGGGACTTGTATTCCATAAAATACAAAAAAGTAATTTGAAAAAAGGCTTCAGATTTAACTGGGCAGACAAGGATACAAGAAGAAATCTAGAAATATGTAGAGAAGCTTTTAGAATAAAGGAACTATGTATGCATGAACAAGAGATAAAGAAGTGTGAAGTTATATGAAGTCACACAGACTTCATGAATTTCCTTACACTTTTTGAAGAAAAAAGCAAAAGGTCCTTTGTTCAATACAAATTATAAAATAACAAGAATTACTTCTCTGGAGAAAGGCTAGGACAGGAATCAAGACGTGGCTTCAACAAAAATCTGAATGTGTTGCTTCAGTTTTCAAGTAAAGATGCAGATGTTGAGCCTAAAGGGCAAGGTTATAGAGGGAATGCAAACAAGATTTTGTAATGGACACCTCTGAAGCAAAACCAAAACTGAAACAGATAAGCATGCTCAAATCACAAAGTAATTGCCATCCTAACTTCAACTTTTTTTAAAAAATTGGCCTGTTAAACAGTAAGCCTGGTAACAATCTGTTAATCAATCTGTCAAGCTGTGGGAGCACTGAATTACTGGCAAAATTTGAATGTGGCTGCCAGAGATAACAGGGGGGAGTGTGATCCAAGCAAAAAAAGGACATTTGAGTGATCTCATGAGGACTTTAAAGGAAAGAGTAATTGAGGGCATGCAGCTACATGCAGCTGAGTAATAAAAAGTGAACAGTTTCTGCAAAGGTACTGTGCAACAGAACATCCACAAATCTTTCTTTGAATTTGACAAAAAAAATCCCAGAAAAACAAGACAGTTTGTGTTCAAGAAAACATTTGTTATGATGCCACAATAGAAATTATTAGGAACTTTAAGAGGAATCATACTTTAAAGCTCAGTCATGTCCCAGAAGAGAGTACGGAAAACTTTTGATATTTTCAAATCTTCTCCTCTATAGTGAGTAGTACTTCTTTCCCAGTGATTTTCTCAGGAACAAAATCTGGATATTTTAATTCAAGTCTTCAGAAACTCCAAGAGAATATAGTACAGTGATGGTTGAAAATGGGACCTGTGATTATCAAAGTCTAACATGACTTTAAGAAGAAAAACTTTGAAAGACAGCTACAAAGGTCAGAGATGATGGTTGAAATTATATTTTATACTGGAAATATAAGCTATCATCAGAAGAGACTTTAAATCCTGAATACAAAGAAGAAATATTCAAGAACAAAGATGCCAATCAGGAGTGATACGCAGCTTGGCAAACATTACAAAGGCACCAGAGTTAAAAAACTCTGTCCTGAAAGATAAACTTAACAGGTGGAAGAATTCTTTATCTATTGCACAATACCAAACATGCCAGGGCTTATGGCATTGTGCACACAATCACTGAAATGGAAATATGTGAATTGTGACCACAGCTGATGGATCTCACACACCTACGGTGACAGTGTCAATGCTTCTGACAAACTCAGAAGTCCCTTGACCCTTTGTTAACGGGATGGTGACCAGCATCAAGTCTTCCCAGTGGTCTGTGCACTTGTCTCCCTAAGGTCTCAGGAGTTATAACAGCCTGGGTCGCCTTGTGAGCTCTAAGAAGGCCATGTTCCTACTGTACAATCTGGCTTGTTGCACAAAAAGAGAGACTATATTCAAGAAGAGTGGAAACCTGTTTTTGAACAAGAATCTCTGAAAAGAAGACACCACAAGGGCTCAAAAATAATAAATGAATGTCAGTCTGAAACCCAAATAAGATGCAAAGCCCTTGACAAGGAAGCTTTCACGAGAAAAGCGACAAGAAAACATTTAGCAAGACACCTTATGAGCTGAGGGCTGCCAGACTTGTCTGGTGCATCTCAGTGTGAAAAAAGTCAACCTCAGTCATCTATTAACTCTGTAAAACAACTAAAGGAAGTAAAGACACCAACAGTGAGCTTCATCATATACTTGAATGCTACAGTGCAATGTTTCTTACTGCTCTCCTCTACTATCACAACCATTAGGAAGATGCAGAGTGCTACCTCCCTAAATTCGCCCCTGCTCTTTGGTTGGAGGGAATAAGATATGATGTCTATAGTGCATATACAGGATGAAGAAATTGTGCTTAAAAAGCATAATTTGACAGGACAATCCACACAGACATGCTTCAAAAGTCCACCTCCTTTCTGTTACTTCCTAACAATTGGCTAGTGAAGCACTTAGATTCACACACAAAAAAATCATACTCACTTATTGGTTGATATATATATCTTTTCAGATGTACTCATAAATGAGCATACACAAACTGAATCCAACAACTACTAGAGAACATAAAATTTCTTGTAACTTATAATGTTGGTGGGTAATGGGTTATATTTTGCAGCATGATGCTAATGCACACTCAAGTACATCATAATGTGAAAATGTGAATACTGAAGTGAGGTCATATGGAGCAAGTTATCAAATCTAGGCCCACTGAATTTTATGAATAAGCACATGAAGTAATTCCAGCCAAGTTTCAAGCTGGGTAATTCTCTTCCAACTGCCTATATTTTCTTTGAGATTTGAAACAGATACAGAATTCCTTATTTCCTAAGCTAAACCTTTTTGGCTGTGAATTTTGTGTTCATGAAAGATGCCAGATTAGTGGCCTGGAGACCAAAATCCCCTTTATGCACAGAACATAGCATGTTACAAGCAGAAGCAGTGCAAGTTCTCTTCATTCTTCCAGTAACACTGTTCAAACATGGTCAATTGCTTTTTGAGGACTATTGCATATTTCACAGAATCACACAGAATCATTTCAAGAGACACTGGAGTGAATCAGGCAAAATGGTATGTATAACAAATATTATGATGTTACATATAAATCAAATACCTTTGGAAAAGATGGATATTTTAAACATTATGGCAACTTATGGTTAAGCTAAGTGGACTGGAAGATTAACCATGATCAGTTGACACGAGGTTAAGTGGCCCTTATCTATTGTAATATGTATTTCTCCAAATAATCTTGTTTTATTTAAAATGGTATTTAGTGATACCATTTTCCATTTTTCCTAAAGCCCTTAGTGTCTATTAAAACCTAATATTCTGCTGAAATATTGAACAGTATGCTATTTCAATGAATATAAATTATATATATATCTAATATAAATGACATACCAATGAAATAATTGGTAAGGAAAGCAAAAAGCATTAATGAAATTCCATGACCAATAGGTGTTAATTGCAGAAATAAATACTTCTTGTCCCAATTAGCTTATAGATCAGGTACAAAGGAACACCAGCAATACATCAGGTCAGATTCTATTTGGAATTTTTATGTCACCAATAATGAAAGAAAAAGAGCAAACATATTTTTTACATGTTTAAACATTATAACTACTTCTGTTGTGTATTTTTTTCTGTAAAAAAGAAAATGGGAGATTGCACACATGCTTTATAATGGATTACTTTCAAGTTTAACAATAACTACAGATGTTATTTGCCATAATGTACTCATGTTAACAAAACCCAGGTCAAATGCATTTTTTCAAACATTTTAAAGGAGCTAACTTCAATGCTCTGTTGCCACTCAAGTGCTGGGTTTTAAAATTTATAAAATAAAGAGAAAATTCAGCTTATTAGATAAACTGACTTAGTTTTGTTACACTCTCTCTGATTCCTAGATTCAGTTATGCCAAACAACCTTTCTTAAGTTTAAAACAGGTATAGATGATAAGAACATATTGCACATTGGGAACTGCTTAGAACAGTCCAAATCATTTTAATTTCACCAAACCTTCCAGTGCCTCAGTATTATAATCTAAATACATTATGTGGAATATAATTTTTAATCCTTACTGGTAACTGCTAAAGGCAGTGAAAGTTTGGTCTTGTAGCAATAGTAGCATCGATCACTTAGGCAGAGTGCCCAATTGACAATGGTCTGTATAAGTGACCTGTCTTAATTGCTGACTGAACTTTGTAAATTCTGGTCAAATGCATTACAGGTGTCTTAGCATCATGGACACCAACTCAATACACCTTTCAACAGAGAATACCTGTCATACTCGCAGTATGTGGCATTTTGTCCCAGGAGAAAAAATGAATCTGCAAAATGAGCAAAGCTCTTTGTATTGCATTGCAAAGGACTAACAAACTAATGCCTTTTCTAAGAAACTATCCTTTTTTGTTTCTTTGCTTGTTTGTTTGTTAGGGGGAGGTTGTTTTTTGGGTTCAAGGTTTTTTTTTTGGAAGATGTTCAAGCAGGAACACAAAATCATAAAGGTTTTGAGAAAAATCCAAGAATAATTTAACCTAGGGTACTGTTGATTGATGAAAAACATATGAAGCTCAAATGATTAACCCTCCACAGAGAATGTTAATATGTAATTTTATGATGTTTTGTAAGTCTCTAGAGCCAAAGAAGGCATCAGATAGTAAAAACATCTCTAACTCTAACTAGCAGACAAACATGACATGCTGTTAAACTAAGTTCTGGTATGTTTCTTTCTCTTGTGGGAAAGAATCATTTGTCCTAATGAAAGAACCCTTGTTTACTCTCTAAATTGCTCTTCTCAACTACACTTCTCTTGAAAGTATTTTTGACTTGAAAAGACTGAAATATGGAGGCAGAAGTGATGGGTAGAATCTGTCTCTTCCTTGGTCTTAGGCAATAGGTCAGCAAACATTGACCTCTTAGCAAGTAACTGATTATGTATCCCTCAAAAAAATCAGCAATGAAAAAAATTTCCTTGGAATCCAGCTTATTTCTCTTTTTTATACGTATAGATGTACAAGCAGACAAACATTTTATGTTATCTGAAACAAAAATGTTCAGAAAATGCATACTGGAACTTAGCAATGTCGGAATCACATGAAGAGTGTGAGATAACCTGTATCTGAAACACATCAATATATTACACTATGGATGATGATGTTTTACTATAATAAATACCACTAATGTTTTATGTGGCAAGTGACTTCATTTTATATGGATCCCCTGGAATGTCCCAACTTCCAGTTAAAGATATTCTCTTTCATCTCTAAATAGATTACACCTTCAGCAGGTGTTTGAAATAGGCAGAGACCTGTAGCCTCATAAAGGGGGGAAAGAGGGATGATTGGTCAGACATGTAAAGTGAGAGCTGGTAATTATTTTCATGTGACACACAAGAGATGTTATAGCAAAGCTGACTAAAGCTGAGCATGATTTAGCCAGTCTTCTTCAACAATGATGTCACTCTGTTCTTGCTTTCTATAAAGTTATGATTAATAAAAGGGGAGGATTATTACAGTAACTTACTCTTAGTGGGCAAGGGGTGACATCAACCGCAGCTGAGAAAACTGACCAAACTTTGTTGTGTGTTGCTGAGGGGTTTTTTCTCTAGCAGTGACTAACAAGGGGCTAACAGTGTCTGACAGCACAAAGGGCCCTTGAAACGAAGGATGCTTCTGGTGGAACTTCTGAATAGGAGCCACCATTTTAACTCTTCCACTTCATTTTAGGGTTGCAAGATGTTTCTTTTGGCCTGCAACAAGGTCTTCCCTTTCTTTGTTAATGCACAAACACTCAGACTCAAAACCGGTCAAAAGATATCCCAATGGACTTTCTAACACAAAGCTGCATGATCTGCATTTTCTGCTTCATCTACTGGTATTGTGATAACTTTTTTCATTGCATATTTCAGAACATCTTTACAAAAGAAGCTTGTGCATCTTCAGAGCATGGATTTTATCACAAACAACACAAAAAGTTGGACATGCTATGGAGAATCCTGAGCCTTTGGTTCATCTGTGGGACAATGTTGTGTTTAATTACATTTTCTTTTTTCAAATTGGTAGAGACTTACAACAATCCTGTTTACTATTTAACCTCTGCAAATTTGTCCTCCCTAAAATTATACTTGGCCACCTGGAAATATTTACCAATTGAATTGAAATACTTATGTGAAAAGACTTGCAGTGTAAATTGAATTCTTCCTCTAGAGAGTAGCAGCACTTATATTGTGCAGCCCAGGATATAACTACAGATTGCTCTGAGAGAAGGCCAGATACTTTGAGCTCTTTCCCTCAAACTTTTTTGTGTGAGGTGTACAGCTTTTGCACTGATAATATAAAGGGCTTATGACACTACTTTCAACTTCTCTGTCCTACAGGCACTAAGACAACAGTTCCAAGGGGGAGCTGCAGAGGCTGGACATTACATTACAAAAATGTTCCCCAAGCTAGGACAATTCAAGTGAACATTATTAAACGAAAGATAGAATGTGAAAGCTAACCATTTTCTTGTCCAAGCACTCATAATGCTGTACTTCTCATTTTTACAAAGACTTTTTGAGTGGGAAACAAACAGAATTTTCTAAACTGAATCAGTGAATAATAGTCCCAGTGGTAGTATCTGGAAACTCATGCAGAAGATGAGCTGAGAGGTACTACAGATACTGAAATGGTCAACTACAGACCAGCTGTGTCCTAAATATTTTCTGTCTGAGGCTTTGTGCATCTTGGTGTGTTTTTACAGTTCATTAGTAGGTAGCAACATATTTTATCAAGTAGGAAGAAAAGTCTGGGAACTACCATCATTTCACATTTTTATCCTGACTGCAGACTTCTTTGGTAGCCCTGAACAGCAAACTCCCACCTCATAGCTTCAAAGTTAAAAAAGTCATACACCTATTTCAAAGGATTTAGTGATTAATCAGCTGATTTCTTTATATATATTTATATATAAAGTAGTCATGCTACCAGAGTTCAGTAATTTTTATCCCTTATACTTCACTTTTCAGTTAGAACATATTTAAAAGACAAGTTTAGATTCTGTGCAGTTCATACTGTGTGTTAGCCTATAACTGAATCTCAGAATATGCTTGGGAACAACCAACTTTTCCTTCTGGGATGACTAGATTTTCAGCACATGCCTAGAAATGTCTCACATTTGTAACTCTGGTAATGTATGTCCAAATATGTCTATATTTAGATGTCCAAATAGCTCATTGTATGTAGAGATCAGGTATTGAAGTACCTAGCTGTCCCTTAAGCAGTTATTTCATGCCTGTGAGCTGGACAGCTCAAATGAATCTACTAGGGTGGCTTTTACATAAAAGAGTCACTTCCTGACTTTCACCCCTCTTTCTGAGTCAGATGTCATCCTGCAATTCCAGCCTAACAGCCTGTTTCTGTGTCCAGATGCTGACATGCAGCAGACTTCCCATAAATGTTAGGACATCCAGCCATACCTGGGCAATTCAGACCAGCTTTGCAACTAGACAGCAGAGGCAGTCTTTCCCAGTGATTCAGCTTTGAGACTATGAGAGAGCAGTCTAATATATACAGAAGATGTTTTCTTAACTTTTCATCTTAACCAGACCTTGACGTGATTCTTCAACATCACTGGCTGAGGAAATGTTTCCAATTGCCTCTGATCAAAGTTAACCAATAATCTGATATAGTGTTTTTGCTCTTAAAAGCACTCACCAAATGACTGTGAGGGGTCTGGATTAAGTTTTTACATATGACACTTTTCTCTGTTCTAGAGCGGCAGTTCAAACCCAACCTGTGTCAGTAGTGATTAAACATGGTTATTCACAAGACTTCCTTTTGTCTGTGGTAGATGTCCTTTGAAATTGGTGGCAAGAGATGGGCTTTTCTGAAAGTGACTCAGGGCAGGAACAGTTATATTTTGCTCTGAATCACCTTCAGGAACTTTCTTGTTGTTTCCACAGCATAGAGACAGGAGTGCCTCACTACCACATAAGGACACTTCCTGAGTAGTCCCCCTGGTGGTCCATCTAACTCCTTTTTCTCATTCCAGAAGTGGCAACAATAGATGTTATTTGGAGAGAGAATGTGAGCCTGGCCGCTCTCTGCAGGCCTATCCCTTCCAGATACCCAACATCTGCAATTGTTGTATTAAGGATATGTCCCTGCCTATTCCCTCTGGTAGTTTTAAATGGACCTTCTTGAGTCTTCTGATACTGTCTGCCTCCACAGCCTCCTGTGGCAACAAATCCCAGAAGCTCAGTCTCCATTGTGTAAGCTCTGTATCTGTTTTAAATCTTCTCCTACTAGTTTCAACGCATTCCCGCTAATACTGCAGGACTTGGTGGGTGACAGTTTGGCATTTACCTTATCTACCATCATCATCGTTTTCTAATCCCCAAGCACATGTTCCTTCAGCTTTCCCTTCTCCAAGATGCCTTTCAGTTTTTTGATTAAGCAGCTGCTTCAAAACATTAATAGTTTTAGTATCTCTTCTCTAACTCTCCTATGTCCTGCTTGAGATGCAGAGACCAGGACTGCAAACAACATCCACTTGTGGATGCACCATATCTATAGAGGCAACATGCTGCACTTTGTTTTGCTCTCACACTATTCTAACAATATTCAATTTTTTGTTGGCTTTTTGAATTGTCACTGCACATTACATTTTTAAGTTTGGAGACCTCTAAATGATACATCCGAGACTCATCTCCCCCTAATCTTCAGATATCCCTCGTTAATACTTACCTGAATGCCACTTCTACATTGGCTGTTTACTGATTGGTATGAAAGGATTCACTTCTTTCAGCTTATCTCCCACTCAAAGCAAGGCACTGCAGCAGGCAGCTCTGCTGAATGTCTCCAGAACTTGTTGAACTAAGGGCATGAGCAACTGTGTACCCAAGAACTTGGGTGAGGAAGATTGTCCTGTGGCTGTCCCTGCTGTTCTCTCCTGTGAGCGAGCAGATTAAATTATTGTTTAAAGCTGTCAATTTGACTCAGATCACGTGAGATAAATTCAGTTTAAGGGGCAAAAAAAGGAACGAGAACTAACCCTCTCAAAGAAGAATCTGCTTTATGAGAAACATCTGAACACTTCTTTGTTGTTTTTATACTTCCTAGATGCTTGGTTACTGTCCTTGAATGGGCAGCTTCAAAGGAGCAATTAAAAATGTGTGCATAGACGCACAGTTGAGCCCTGTTTGCACACAAAAACTTTATTCTGAGCTACCTTATGTCACCCCTTTTAGAGGAGTCATCATGAGGTCATGACACCAATAAGCAGACAATGAATAAAGAAAATAACTGTTTATAAGTTCATAGTTGGCATACAAAAGTTATTGAAGAGGAACTGATATTCTAGGCAACGGGCCATCACTGCTGCCTATCAACCCTCTGTTCCCCCACTGTTACTGAGTATTATAAAGCTCATTTTAAAAGCACTTCTCCAGGACCTGTACACTTGGCAGGTACTATTTTGTCCTTACTGATAAAGAGGTTTAAGCCTAGTTGTTCATGCACATTGTAGTCTGTAAACACACACCAGGAAAGCAGGTGTTTAACTGTCTACATGTTACATGTCCCACCTGCGCTGAACTACAAGTATAAAATTTTAACCATAAAATGTGAAGTCAACTTAGAAAATTTAACAGAATTGAAATTAAATCCAGATTTGAGGATCTCATACTCATTCCAGAAGTTCAGCTTCATGCTACCAAGTTAAATCTCAAGTGCTATAACCCCAGATTTGAGGAAAAATCTGAGATAAATTCATAGGTAGGTTTAAAAACATAGGTAGGTTTACATTTGAACCTGGAATCTCAGGGTACTCTCCAGTGTTTGGTAAGACAGTGTTGGGGCAGGGGTATGTGCACAGAGAAGGGGAGCAGCTTCGTTATATCAGCAAATGATGACTGTTTATTGTACTCCTCTTACTTGCTCACGTGTGAAATGCTCTAGTAATTTCTTGTGTTTCCCTGAAAATAATAATTGAAACCAAATCCATCTCTCAGATGTATGTTCATCTTGGAAATAAGTCCACATATTAACCTCTGTCAATCTTGGAAATGAGTCCACACATTAACCTCTGTCAATCTTGGAAATGAGTCCAAACATTATTTTAAATAACCCACATGAAAACTAGTGACCATGAGAAACAAAACAGCAGCAAGGGCTTATTTGTCATTTTTGACTCACAGATCTCAGAAGAGATACTGATTCTTTCAGCTTACAGATGGGGACATGAGGTACTTGTCCTCAGTAGTTGATGGTAGAGCCATAAAACCTAGATTTCCTGGGTCAGCACCTAGCACTCTATCCAGTAAACAGTTGTAAGCAGTCAGGCTTCCTCTTAAAATTTTTACTGCAGAATATATTTACTTCATCCACAGTGATTTTCTCCACAGGGGATTCACAGTGACAAAGCAGCAACCATGCAGAAGATCAATATATACTTTTCAAAATTCACTTGCTAGTGTCCTCAGTACATCACTTATGTCAGTTGTCTGTTGGTTACTCTCCCAAATGGGAATATCTGCTGATGTGTGACGCTGCAACTTTTCCCAATGGCCTGCACATGATGACTACTTTGGAAAATTTGCCAGTGTAATCTCTTGTTGAGTTCAGCTCTGAGAGAGAAAAAGAGAAAATTTATAAGCTCCATTCAATTCCCTCTCACACATCAACAGATTCATAAGTAATCAAAACTTAATAGGCAAAATGTATCCCCATCATGGAGGGACCTAAACCAAGATGAAATTGGACCTTTCAAAGACAAAAATTGGGATTGTTTTTAAAAGGAAAAGCCAAGCACAAAACGTTAATATGTAGAAGTTAAATTAAGCAAATAGATTTTACATCGGACCTTCTACTGATGTTACTCAACCTCTGAAGTCAGAAGAGCTGTCCCAATTCATATTAACTAAGGGTCAACATTCCTCTTGCAAACACAGTCATAAATCTTTCTAAAATCCACAGGCAATATTACTTTGGGAAGTACATCAGTGAATAATCATCTGAACAGCTTTTATCTAAAATACGACATTTTGTTTCTCTTGCCATCCATCAATGGTTTATACTTAGAGTCAAAGCTTGATTCAACTGACTTCTTTCCCACAGTCAGCACTAACTTCAGTGGCATCAAGAGTTAGCCCTAAAAGTTAACAGGAGTCTGTAACTTAAGTGGGTGTGTGTGCTGTGCTTTGATTAACTGCAGTAAAAGGAACACAGAACAGAGAATTCAGGGCTTGTCAGAGAAATAAGATCATTCCCCATCATCCTGAAGCTGGTGCAAGACATCCTTGATAAAACTCCACTGGCTGAATTACAATTACATAAGAAATTATTTTTATGTATGCTTTGATCAACAGTCAATGTTTTCAACAGCATGTAAATTATTTTTAGGGAACCTTCAATAATAGCTTTAATTCACCCATAAATGTTTTCACCCTACTTGGAGCCAAAATAGGATCTGTCAGCTAGTGGTCCTTCCCTCTGGGGTTTAAATCATTGATGTGACTCTAATTGTAATATCTTTGAAGACAGCATCACTCAAGATATTTTACACATTACAGAACTCTTTCTCAAGAAAAAAGATTACTTTTGCAGTAATATACTGAAAAGTCACCTGTCAAATGAACAAGCTGCGTGAACAAATTTAGTTCTGTGGACTACTCTCTCCAGTTACAATTTAAGTCCATACTCTCTATATAAATTCAAGAAAAATCTCTTTGTAAATAAGTTTTTCCAAAATGAAAAGTTTTGAACAAGCTCTTATTATAACACACACTTCTGTCATATTTCATCTCACTAATAACATCATCTGTATCACCTGGCTTACGTATTCTCATGCCTTGGCTTTTATTTTTAAGTGTAAGAAGGTAACACATATGCTAAAACAGCACAAACATGAAATAACTTTGTTAAAGCATGCTGTTCTATGAACTGGCAAGAAAAAATAATGAGTGACATGTCAGGAGACATAGGTATAGTTTAGAAAGAAAATTAACATACTTGCTTCTATTTGTCAGATTGACTTTATATAAATTAGATTGTCAGATTGACTTTATGTAAGTCAATCTTTCTTGTAAAACAGAACTCATACTTATCCTGCCTCCCTGTAAAAAGTGTTGCCCATCAATATTAAAAAGAAAGGCAAGAAAGCTCTTATGTACCCTACCCTCTAGGCTGAGTTCTTATCCTCAGATGAACTTTATTTTTTGACCAGCTCACTAATTGTTATTGAAATCACTGACCCCTCTAAACAGCACATAAGTGAGTTAGTAGCAACAGCAAACTAGCCTTAATTGATCCACTTACATAAAAGTAGAAACATAAAACTTATAAGTTTCTGGCATACCTTTTCTTATTTTTACAGGAAAATTAGGTACAACAGAGTGAAATTCCAGCTGATTTGCACAGAAATCTGTGCCAGTGTGTTTTCTAGTGGCTGCTCATCAGAGCAGGGATGGAGATGGACAGATACTGTTGTATGCAATTCAGGATTCCAAAGACATCAGTAAATCACACAATATCCAGTGGGTGAATAATGAAGTAGCACTGGGCCATTTTTTAAAATGTTTTGTAAGATAAAATCCACAATTAGGAAAATAATAATAATAAAAAAAGAGGTTGCTGGAGTACTAACCTTTCTTTCTCCATCCCATTCCTTTAGTTATTTCTGATCCAGCAGGTAACTAAAATATGCCTGTGAGCCAGCAAGATAGGCTCAGCATCACTCCAATATTTTATGTGGTCTCAGTTGGTGGTATCAGAATTTAAATTAGAAATCCCAACTGAACAATGATTATCTGGACTCTGAAGCTGACAGGAAAAAAAAAAAAAACAAAACAGAAAGAAAGAAAAAAACCCAAACCCAGCTACAGTGTTTCCCAAGAGCAATTGCCCTTTCTGGCAGGAAGGGGTAAAAATAGAGGCAGCTCATTAATATGGCTTGGCAGTGCTTAATGGCAGCTGGTCTGAAGAGTTAGATCAGTGGGTCTTTCCAGCAGTACTCCCGGACCACTGCCAGCAGGTGTTGCTGTGTTCAACAAAATGAAAAGGAGTGCGGGGGGGGGGGGGGGGGTGGGGAGAAAAATATTTATAAAGAGACAAATAGGTGTGAAAAAAAATTAGTCACCGAGTAAAGCTTTCATTAGGCCTTTGGTAAAGCTGTACACAAACTCCCCGAGGCAGTAAGGAGCATGCTCTGTAATGAATAATGCTTTTCACTTCTCCTAAACTCCTTTCAGAAGTTATCCTGCGCTATAAATCACATACATGCTTGCTGTGCTTCACTCGGTAGCTTTCTCGCTTTGCCACAGACCACACACTTTCTCCCTGGGAGTGCCCTGCCCTGCTCCGCAGTGGGAGAAGCTCGGCCCCGGCTGGGTGCTGCCCCAGGAGGGTACGCCGGGCACACCGGCACCGCAGCGCTCTGCCTCCAGGGAGAAGACAGCTCCGCTACTCCCAGGGCAAGTCCTCTTGTCTCCCTAAAACCACTGCGATGCAAGGTCTCTTGCTGAGACTATGTCTGCTGCCAAATTGAAACAGGCATGGCACCACCAGTACGCGACTAATTTCAAAGAGTTTCAGAATGTCACTTAAAACCAAATTCAGCCTGGTCCTGAGAAAAATAGGACTGCAAGGTGGAAAAGTCATTTGGCAAAACGTGGGTTTAGGATGCCCACTAAAAATAGAGTCCTGCAACTAACTAGGTGTATACATGCTTATTGTCTGTTTCTTGAAGCATCTCACTGTCCCTTAAGAAAAAAAAAAAGGAGGGGGTGGGGGAAAGCAAAAAAAAAGAAAAAAAGGGGGGAAAAGGAAAAAAAAAAGTGCTGTTACTTGTAACAACTGGACCCACCAAACTCAGATTGCAGAAAAGCTACTGCAACCTGTTTCACTTATTATATGCGTATTAAAAATGGGAAACAAAACAACCTATCTGGTCATATGTTTCCCATTAACTTCTGATTTTTTTCTCATTCTACTAAAGCTGTTGTGTGAACACAGCACATACACCAGTTGGGATAAACACTTGTATAAGGACTCCCTGGTATCACTGTAAATTGAAAGTTTGAAATCTTTCTTTGATCCAAATCAGCCATATATTTCAAGACAGATTAAAGTTACAATACCAACAGGACATAAAAATATAATTATAAGTACGATTCAGGCCAAAAAAAATTCTGAGGGATGGGGATTTTCTGGTAATCAGTGGGTGTTATGAATGAGTAAAGACTGCATGATCATGTCATTTGTCATAAACGGTACCACATAAAGCCAGTTATTATATGTATTTAAGAAAGGAGATGGATTTTGGATTTACTGTTGACCTTTTATGTATTACTTCTGTACTGCCTAATTGGCATAGTTATTTCTAATTTTCATTAATGTAAATTGAAATGAAAATTGCCTTTTATTTTATTCCACAAATGTTAATACCACACTTGCAAAAAATGTGACCTGTCATTCATTGTAATTTATTTATAGATGTCTAAACAGTTTTTAATAGTGTGATGGAATCTGCACGTCAAGGAGCCAGGAGACTTGGACAGGAGCAATATGATTCATTTTTTAAAGAGCTTTAAAGGGATCCCTAATTTAAACAGAAGGACATATTTATTCAGAGATTGAATAAAAAAAAAAAAATCATCCAAAGCAAAAGGATTCTTACTCAAATGCATTTTCCTGAATTTGAAAAGAATCCAGATTTGCAGAAAGATTATCTGATATATCCTTAAGTATGTAAGCAGAAGAAAACAATTTGCAAAGTAGTAATTAAGTATCTGGCAAATACTGTATTTGAACTAGAACAGTGTTATCTACATCTAATAATATCTATATCTAGCTATGCAATACAACAAGTTAGAGTGTATCTTCCTGACTCATAATGTTTGCTTTGTCTGATTTAAGTTCTAGTCTTTAAATGGATAGAGAAATCACCACTACAAGTTAATCCATGATATTTTGTCATGCTAGAGAATTAGGAGTTTCCATTAGATAATTACCAGAAGTATGTCTCATACAGGAAAAACAGTCAATTGCTGATGTAACAGGATTAACCAATCCAGCACAGTGATCCGGCCCACTTTTGACAGACGTGATATGTGAGTGTGCACATGAGAAGTACAGTATAAAGCTTCGCATTATGAATACCACAAAGAGGAACTTCAGCAGTTCTTAAAGCACAATACAGCAGTCTCCTTCTGAGAGTCAGGACTAGAGAGGTAAAACTTTCAATCAGCTTTTTTCCTTTAAAACTGAAACTTTTAATTCCTGTGCATGCTGTTACATACTGCTAGGGTTATATTGAATGAATGCATATACAGAACTTTGCAGCTCAGGTAATTTGTAGAAAGCATCTGAACCACCATTTCTGTATGTACTCAAACACATTTCTGCATGTATTTTTGTACATATATGTATATACGTGTAAGTACAAATAAACCATATATCAGCGATATTGGAAGACTTTTTAGAAAGTTAGACTTTAACATTAAATCTGTTATCATCATGGCATGCAAGTAAAATATACTATGCCTCTAAGTAATAGAGATTGTATGCGATAACTGTACCTGTAGTATATGGCAAGCAACATATACCCCACAGCAAGAACCTAGACATACTTATCTCTATTTTATTTTGATTTATGCCTCTCCTTTACTTTTCATCAGACACTCTTAGGATAGGTGCTATATTAGAACTATATATAACTCCTTTAATTGTGTCATCTGTTAGTACATCTAATCATGAATGCATATTTTCATCTGAAATTATTTTTTATCCAATTAAACTTTTAGTTCTATTTCAAGCTGACTTTCAGACTTCGTATAATTACAACAGACTTCGGGCTGTTCACAAGATCCAAGAAAATTCGATGTATTATAGTGAGGTTTGTGTTACAAAGATGTGTTTATAAGAATGGCTGCAGGGTTTATAATGCTGACAGACCTGTAAGTGTAACAGTATATAACAGTATAGCAACTGAGGTCAGTAAAATGCAGATGAGGGGGTACTGTGGATGCCTTATAACAGTAAAAGACTTATAAAATATCTTAATTGAAAAGAACTCACAATATATAACATTTGTTAGACTTTGGTTGATTGTTCAATTACCTCTATGTTGTAATGTATGTTTCGTTTACTCTAACTGTAATTCCTTGCCTGTCTCTTAGCCCATGTGCCTGTAGTCATCTCAGGGAAATTAGAGACCTTTCAATGCTTGTATTTATAAATTACTTCTTTCCACTGTAAAATACAATGGTTGACAGTAATATACTGAGAATGGAATATTTGCTAGGTAGGAGGTAAGCCCATCTGAGAAGACAGAGGTGTGTGAGAGAGAGAATGAAAGGAATGAAAAGAAAGAGGGTAAACACTACTTCTAAGAAAGAAGCTGCTCTAAGAAAATCTGTACAAGATAATGGCTGAAAGGGAAGAATCTCAAAATTTATAGTTAGAACTGTCATTTTGCCATTACCAAATTCAAATGTGAGTTTGCAAACTTCAACTTTGCTGGGTAAGGAACAGAACGGAGAGGATACTGAATGTGAAGGCAACCTGAAGCCATGGCAGTGGCACAGGGAATGCCTTTTCACTGCAGAGCAAAGCCCTCCTGGGCATAAACTCACAAGGGGCTACCACCACTGGTTGAAATCCTGCTTCTTGTAGTGCTTTAGATTTCTTTTCATTTCCAATGTCTTATTCTAATATTATGATCACTCTCTGTGATTTAAATGAATGAAGTAATAAGTGCCTTCTAATAACAATGGGCCAAATGTAGAAGATCTTACTCAGCCTTCACTCAGACAGAATTATTATTGGCATCAATGAGGAGATTTGCCTGAGTCAGAAGCAAGTATGATTTGGCCAGATGACATGCAACACTTTTCACATTCAAAGCATTTTTCAGGCATTGCTTGATTAACCCCAAACCTAAATATATACACCCAAGAACTTCCAGGCACAGACTAGCGTAGAAGTAGGGATATTACATGGCACTACCATAGCATGTCACATGTCTGCTTAGGCTTTCAGTGCCTAACTGCATATTGCAGTGGGAAGTGTATCATGTATTATAGAGTCCTCCAAACAACAGTGGTATTTTGTGTCTGTCAGACCTCTTGCCAGTGTTGATAACCCCTAGCATTTAGAAGTGAGCAGAAAAGATTTTTTTCTTCTACTCCAGGCAGAATAATATTCTGTTGAAAATATTCAGAGCCCCTGCGCTCATTCACATCTCATTCGCAAGCTATTTAACATCTCCTGTTATCCCTAACAATACCAGGCAGGACCAAGAGCAAGGTGCTCACTAAAGATTTCACTCTTTTCATTCATTCATGTTTCCTCTGTTTACTTAAGCCAGTGATACTGTTGAAGGAATAAAACAAACAAAACAAAACAAAAAGAAGAAAAGGGAAAAAAAAAAGGGGGGGGGGGGGGGAATGACAACTCGGGGGGGAGGGTCAAACAGAAAGGAAAAAAATAAGGAAAAAAAGGAGTAAATTTACAGGAATGAGAAGATATTTTAGAAAGGGGGGAGGGAAAGAACCACGAGTAGTGATACTTGAAGAGAGGTGTGTGTTAGGGGAGCAATGAGCATAAGGAAGCCAGCCTGCCTGTTCCTCCCCCTTCCTAATCATAGCCTTTACTCACAGACAAAACTCCCTCCCTCTCTCATTCACTCACTCACTTTAGGCCAATCCGTCCTCTCTCTCTCTCTCTCCCTCTCTCTGTGTCTCTCTCCTACTCTGAGACAGAGTCAGAACTCTTCTCCCTGACAGCCACAAACATCTACAGCACTTATTGCATTCAGAAAGGGAACCTGCAAACAAAACTTCACAGAAAACTTTTGGTTCTTGTTCCAGAGAATTTGCTGAAGAGAAGGAAAAACAAACAAACAAACAAACTAAACCAGCCCCCAAAAAAACTGTTCGTGAAGGGGGAGGAAAAGCAGGGCCTTTTAAAAAGGGAATCACAACAACTTTTGCTGCCAGGATGCCTTTGCTTTGGAAGAGAGGATTTCTGTTGGTGCTTTGCTGGATTATAGTAAGGAGTTCCCCAACCCCAGGATCCGAGGGGCACAGTTCAGTCACTGACTGTCCATCATGTGCCCTCGCCACGCTCTCAAAGGATGTGCCCAGCTCACAGCCTGAGATGGTGGAAGCAGTAAAGAAGCACATACTGAACATGTTGCACTTGAGGGACAGACCTAATATCACCCAGCCAGTGCCCAAGGCAGCACTTTTAAATGCCATCAAAAAACTCCACGTGGGAAAGGTGGGAGAGGATGGTTATGTGGAAATAGAGGATGATGTTGGAAGAAGAGCTGAAATGAATGAAGTTGTGGAGCAAACCTCAGAAATCATCACTTTTGCAGAATCAGGTGAGTGCTTGAAAAACAAAACTGTAAAATACCCTTTGTGCCCAAACTGAAAAATATCCTTTGTGCCAAAACTGTAATTAACTTTCTTCTCCTCAGCAACAATGTTTTCTGCAAGGTTGTAGGATGAGACTAGGGGGAAGGGAGAAGGAGGAATGGGATGGGGGGGGGGTAGCACTCTGAAGGAATTTGATTTTTCTGACTTAGTCTTGGCTACAGATTACACTTGCTAAGCAGTCAGTCACAGAGGGAGGAAGCTCTCTAACCGATCTTGAACATAAAGTCGGGCTGCAGCAGGGTACTCCAAACTGCCTGTAAATCCAGAGTACTTGCAGTAAAGGGCAGAATTGCAGAGTTGATGGTGAAAGAAAAAAGGCTGTAGCCTTTTGGGGACTTTATCAAGACAGAAAGCGAACTGCAAACTGCTTCAGAAACAACCCTTTCGTGTAAAAAATATAGTGGAAGTTATAAAATCAGATGAAGCAGCTCTAAGTTTTAGAAGTGAGAGGGCTTTTTTGTGGTTTTTTTTTCCTTTTTTTTTTTTTTTTTTTTAATTTAACACAGCATCTTCAGCATTAAAAAGTTGCAGGGACTGTCAGATGACTTCAATAGAACTGGACAAGTTTCTGTAGCTGATCCAATTTGTAATGCAGATTTTTGCATACTGGAGAAAAGATTCTGTTCCTAAAACACTACTGCCAAGAAATGCAACCTTAGTAGGATGTATTTTGAACTCTTTGACACTTATTTTTCCCCTAACTCTCAGGCAGTAAGAGCTCAGAATATATATTTAGTAAGTAAAGTCTTAAGGCTCACATAAACTGCCCATAGGAAACAGCTCTAAAGTTGTACTTTGCTGTCTTGTTCCTACATGAATACAACCAGAACCCATTTTAATTCAATGTATATATATCTGCACATATATCTGTTAGTGTACGTGAGTATGCTAATGCATGCATCAATAGCTGTTACTTGCAATAAGTCTATCATCTAACTAACAGCAACTTTTTATGATGCTGTCTAGCCAAAGCATTTTTCCTGTTGCCAAGACGGTTTTAAAAGAATGTCATTGTTTTGTTTGGTACAGCATATGGTAGGCAAAGTATGCAAAGGAACTCCAAGCATTTTTGTTTAAAAGTTTGCTGCAGCAGTATAAACAATTAAGACAACACTCAGAGTTTCCAGTCCTGAAAACCTGTTGACTCAGATGTTCTGATTGCAGGGAAGCCATGCACAAGAAGTGTGCATGCTTTTAAGTGCAGACATTCCTGCTGGCTGTCTGATTTCCAACTGTACAAGGAGACCTTGCCTTTGGAGTCCTTGTCAATATACACATTATCAGTTCTTTCAGCATGAGAGCTCAGACTTCAGTTTTTCAATCCCCTCCATTTCAGAAAGCAGGGAGAAGGTGTCAGTGCCAGAGGTCATTAGAAGGAGTAGCTCAATATGAGTTTAAAAATTAATTTATAAAAGCAAGGAAACCTCTAAGCTATCTATGAGTCGGATTCCCACCTGGTTTTCAGCAGCTCGCTCTGAGCACAGTGGAACACATATGGCATGAACAGTGGTTTCTCTTCACTGTGGGAGTCGCAATCATTTGTAAACACATTATTGTCTCTCCTGAGCTCTGATACAAAGGAATTTGGAATTTGATATATGCCTACTCTGTACAATACCCTCCAACGGCGGCCCCTGAAGCCATTGGCTCCTGGGGTCACGTGAGCAGACAATATCCTGCCATTGCCCACAGAGTGGCCAATCATCCTGCCACCGATCCCCGCCACCAGCGACCAACACCGACACGTCACTCTGCGTGGTTTACATGGTGTTGTCCTGCTGCTGCCAGACAAATTACTTGAAGAGGTCTTACGCTATGGAGCTGCAGGACAGGGGCATCACCTGTGTTTTCATGCTTTCTCCTCTCTACCGCAGCTCTCTTCCTTTGTACTAAGGCAATCTTGGAAGCCCAGGCAGGGGGCTGCTCTGTCTATTTCTTTCATACCTGCTGCCTTTCCACACCTCTTTGATTTGGGACAAGGGAGGGACAATTAGAAACCTAAAAACCGAGCTCTTCTTTGGTCTTTTAATGGAAATGATAAATCCACTCTGTGGAGTAACTTCAGATTGCTGAAGCATATTCATCATCTACAGCCATTTGTACCTGGTGCCTTGCTAACACCAGAGGATCTACAATGTCATACAGGTGCCAATGCACAGCAACTTAAGTAAACTCTACTTGAGATCCTGTCCTCTTGTGCACTGGCAGTTTTGCCTGTCAAATACTAAAACAGCATTTTTTTTCCTGTAAAGGAAAGTGAGGCAAAAAACAAAGGCAAGTAGCATGTCATATAGGAAGTATGAGTTAAAAAGACAGGAATAGAATATAGCCACAGGGACAGTCTCCACTTTTTATTCTGTGGAACTGGGAATATCATCAAGGATTTGAAACACCAAGCAGGAGAATAGACATGTTCCCCTCACAGCCAGGTTAATGCGTTTCCTGCTTTTAGCGTCAAACTCACTCTGCCTTGATAGGAGACAATAAGAAATCAATGAAAATGAACGAAAACATATCATATTGTATCAAAAAAAAATATATAAAGCAAAATAAGAATTTAGGCTTCTTGTTTCTTCAGGTATGGCTTGACATAAACCACCCTTTCCCCATGCCTTTTAGATGCCACATTTACTATTTATCTTTATAAAAAAGTAGTAGTTCCATCTTTCATTAGCCATGTTCTCAAACATACAAAGAAATGGAGTGAATGAACAAACAGCACCCTGTGCATGTGGCTCTGGCTTGAGACTGCTACTTTCTAAAATAGACCAAAATTCAAACAAGCATGGACTTCAGACAATTAGAGGGAAAATAAATGCAGTAAACTTGTCTGAAGCACAGGTGTAGTTGTGTCCAGGAAATCAGCAAAATGGTTGGCAGGTAGTTTTCACAGCTAACAAATCCAGACAGATCTCTGCAAAACTAATGACTGTGAGTATTAGGCAAAAGCTACAAATGCACCCTACTGTCCTTTGGCACTCTTACAAGTAAAACACAAAAATTGCTTTCTACTTGCATGTCAAACTAAGATTAGTAACCTTGATTAGTTCTGATTTAAGGGTAGCTGTGCCAGAGTTCTGTGTGTTATTCTGAAGCAATAAAATACTCTTAAAAACAGTTTTTTGAGGGGAGGGGTCATATAATTTTGTGACAAGTGAATCCAACAGATTTGATAACAGAGATACTGAATCCTTATAAAGATTATTGGCTACTAACTTGTTCATTATTTTAAGTAGACAGCTTATTAGGCAGATCTGGGATTTTGCCAACTAAATTTGATCCTGACAACTAAACTACCAATGAAATGGGTTGCTAGCATCAGCCCCTGAGAAGGTGATAGGCATTATTGGATGTAAATACTGAAATCTAAAGGTTTATCACCAGGAGAAATTCCAGGGGAAAAAAAAAAAAAAAAAAAAAAGAAGAGAAGGCTACCAGCTATTTAAACCAATTCTACCGTTTTGTACCACTTCATACAGAATTCAAGGTGAACTGACTTGATCACGTGATGCCTACTTTCATGTATATATGCATATACATATTCATGTCTTTCCCCAGAAGATACCTACCCTATACAACCAAGCTGGCAGTTCAGGATAAAGAAAACCCAAAGGACGTTTCGCTTATGTATTTTGAATAATTTCAACGTTTTTCTTTTGAAAAGAACAGTATTTAATGGTACAGGAATTCATGCTGAATAAAGAACGGCCACGAGAGGGCACACTCCAAAGGCTTTTTGCTCCAGACGAGGCAACCTTCCTGCACTCTTATTTTATCTAACTGGATTCTGAACCCCAGAGATCTTTATGCTTATCTGTAGCTGCTCTGAGTGGGGCTCGTTTCTCTCTTCTAGTTTATTTAAAAGGCAGGCATTCACTGGAGTGAAAAGCTGCAAGAAAAATAAGGCAGGAAGGAAATAAGTAGAGGGGTAAAAGATAAACTGGTAGATGGTAGAAGTGCTGGAAATCTAGAGAGATCAGAAATTATAAATACATTTTTTTACAAGATACTGAGAAATGTGACCATGAATCATCATCTGAGATGATTTTCTCACATCTTTTTTTTCATGCAATCTCCTCAGCTTTTAGAAAACAAGCCTATTTTCCCTTGTTTTTTTCTTTTTTTTTTTCCCTTGGCATACTAAATCAAATATTTCAAGTTTAGCAAATGAAAGCAAGTGACTTTCAGAAGAGGAAAGATATTCTGTATTGATCTCTTTCATTGTATCCAAATGTGAGAATTCAGGGGGATTGGTTGGTTTAAAGGACAACCTGAGAAAGCACAAAACTTCTTGGAGAAGGTGGGAACCAGTTTAGGAAAACATACCTGAGAGACAGAAAGTACTGTATGTGTCCATCTGAGTAGCCAGGCCCACAGTTTTGTGTGCTAGTAGGGAACATCTGAATATGTATTTCCCTGTATGTGTGCATGTCTTCACATACAAGTGTGCCGGAGCAGACAAACTCAAACGAGCGCCTGTACCCATACCATTCCTGCAGAGCAGAATGGGCATTCATGTGTTTTCTTCTGTGCAGGATATATCTACCTTGCATACATGTAAGTGATTCATGCTGAGTTCTTCTATCTGTATCTATATATAGAGATATGCCTATGAGAAGGCAATCTCATTTAATGCCACAGAGCTTTCCAACGTTGATTTAGGATTGAAGCTTAGTTTACTGGAAGCAACTGGAAGTTCTGTTACTCATTTCAGTGGGCTCAGGATTTGGGCCTTAGTGCACAGAAATTAAATATATTAATGAAAACAGACTGGCAGCCTCTGATCCACTTAATTTTAGAATTTACAGCAAATTATTACAAGTATGCACAAAAAATGTCTTTAAAAAAAAAAAAAAAAAAAAAAAAAAAAGGGCAAAAACTTGGGATTGTTTTTACCTTGGAATATTTTACTGGTGGAAATGATCCTAAACGTTGCTTGAGCTCTTTTAGACGTCAATGAAGAAATCAAATAAAAAACTTCAACCAAACAAACACCTTTTTTGTTTCTAAATATTTTAAGCCATGTGGGGGAAGGGCTTTCAATTTGGAAAGAACTCAAAGTTGTGGATGTAAAGTGCTTCCCTCCTAACAAAATAACAGAGGAGAGTCAAGGTTCACCAGAACTGAACTATTTCACATTCTGAATGACCTTGTCAATGCTTCTTTGGGTTAACTTTTCAAGAAAAGGTATTTAAAGAAAGTCGCTGCTGCTTCCCCCCCCCCCCGCCCCCAACGAACGCTTGGGGAATAGTTCTTTTCCCTGATTTTCTTTTTCCGTTTATTTTTCTCTTACAACAAAATCTCCCTTTTCTGGCAGCTAATGGTAGGTGAGCATAAAGATAAGGTATTAATTGTGCCGTAAATTCTCCTCCCACTGTAAGAGGCAACAGTGAGGGAGCAGGAACGAAAGTATGCAACCTGGATGACCAGTCACATATGCTGGATAATGAATAATCAGAATAAATTGTTTGCCAGCCATCCATACGCTGAAATGCATTCACAGAAATGGCCACTGTCTAACTGTGGCAATAAGACATTTGTAATCATCAGTCTGCCTAGGGGATAATTACCACACGATAACACTAAATTCTCTGAATAAATTCAACACTGCAAAGAATTCATTTAACTCCAGTGGTCACTCATTAGTAAACATTTTGAGCAATTATCTCTCAATAACCATGCTCTTCTCTTCACTCTCTTTAGAGGAACCTTTCTAGTAACCTATTTTTTTTTCTGTCTCCTGGGGAACGGAAATGAGAAGTGAAGGGAAGGATGCTTTTGAATGTAATTACAGATTGGCACGCAGTACAAATTCCCTCAAATCTAAACATAGGCAGTAGTAAAGTTAGCAACTAAAAAAGGAAAAAAAGCTTGCTTTGTATGGAAAAACAGTTCACTTACAATATAATGTGAAAACGTTTCAAAATTCAGCACCGGTGAAGCATAGAAATTTAAAGCAACAGCACCTTCTTACAAAACGAGCAGTTTTCAAAACAAAATAAATCCTGTGTATTCAGAGAAATTAGGAATAAACCACATTATAAAGTTGCAAAAGATAATCACTTTCATTATGAAAGAAAAAGCCTTAATAGTTTAACTGCATATAGTTACAAAAATTTAAATACCTTTGCATTTTACTCAAAAGAAGATACTCTCAATTGTACAGCTTCAACCCCACCTAGTAGATGTATATAGCTTGAGCTAACAGGGCTTGATCTAGAATCCTGCTGCAAATTGCAAATAAAAGAACTTCAACTGCATAATTAGAGCCAACCATACTGAAGGAAGGATCTTTAGCCTTAGAGGATGAGTACAGTGGACCTGCAGACTCCTGCTGGAGCACAGCATGAGCCTGCAGTCCCCCATGCCTGGGCCCTCAAGGGTTCTGCCAATCTCTCCACGGGCTCCTGTGCCATGTCTGTCACCCAAGCGCTGCTTGGGAGCAGGTGCTGACTGCAGAGTCCTGTGTGAGCCCTGGCCAGCCCTTCCAGAAGTGGAGAGGAGGGTACCTGTGCAGGCTCCCCTCTGCTTGCATGTTCAGGTTTCTCTCCTAAAAAGGTGCATGAGCACTAGTGAAGAGAAAAACAGATATGAGAAAACTCCCATGCTATATATACTGCTACACTTTCTTTCCATTCAGTAACTCCTTCCATTAAACCTTTTACCATATATGCACTACTTCTTAGAGCTTGTATTTTTAACCACTTCTCACATCATTTGCTAGTGTCACTTGCCCTGCTAGACTGCTCCTTTGGCATCACAGCCCTCCTTGTGGAAGGAACTTTGTTCAGCAGTAAAGCAGAGAGATGGCCTCTCCAAAGTTTTGGGAAAGGGAAATGCGGAAAAGCAATCAAAAGGAGCCCAAAGTAATCCCTTGTCTCCTTTTTCAGCTGCCTTCTGTTATGATAACAATCCAGGCTGTTGACATTGCTGTTTATATGAGCATAGAAGTGATGAAGGCATTATCACTGTTGGGCTGTGGGTCTTTCCTCAGCAGTCAGGCAGGAGGAGCAGGATGATTACAAATGGAAAAAGACCCTTGCAAATCTGCTGTGGCAAATGTAAAGGCAGGACAAAAGGGTAAACAAAATGTATTTATGGAAGTGATATCCCCCACACCCCCGCCCAAATTTCAGGAATCTCCCTTTTACCTTCAGTTTGATGGACAGTATATATTTCCGAAGTTGATCCTGACTATTAATTCAGACTTAAAAGGAAAGACTGCTAAATCCCTAAGAAATATCTGGAGAAAATTAAATATGGATTTTTTTTTTTTGTCTCAGAACACTTGAAGAATTTATTTTATTGCAGCACTGAACCTTTTGGAAACAAAGATCCTGTTATAAAGTAAATGTGTAACCATAATAAGCCAGATACTAGGGTCTCAAATTGGTTTTAGCACAGGCCAAACTTTGATTTCAAAATGAGCTTGTCTGAGAAAAGTGACCTCTTAAAAACGGCGGGATTCATACCATTTGTTCTGTGTGATCGTAACAAACTAGTTGTGAATGTGGAGAGAATTCAGAAAAGCTTCGTTTTTTCCTAATGTGAAAGCATGCTTTTTATCCTCAACCTTGCACCATTCCCAGTCTCCTTCTAAAAGGACCTGTGAAAGGGAAAGTGTTTTTTAATCACTATAAAACCTTTTATTAGCTATGCATGTTTTAGGATTTTGTTTCATTCAGAAATATTAGGCTCAGATAAGCTTCCTGCATCTTTTTTCTTTAGAATCTTAATCCACCATTTGTTTCTGAAAATGGAGCTAACCACATCCAGAAAGACTGATATTGTAGCTAACAACCTACCAGGTTATCCCTGTATAAGGACATATCTTAGGCTACCTTGTTCAAGCTCACTTCCCTTAAATCAAGAAAAAGCAAGTACTCATGTACTTTCACCATACTGTTCAAATATAATGAGGAAGAATTCTACTTTCACATACAGAGGAGCATTTGAAAAGCTATTTGAGAGGGTTCTTGAGGTTCTGTTTCCTTCATGTAATATTTGTCAAAAAGACTGCTTGCATCACTGTGCTTCTGGCCAACACAAAAGGTAATAGACAATTTGCTGTTGCAGACATGTCACTTTGTAACTATTTTCAACTCCCACGAGCACGGAAATAGCAGAATGTGAAATACCAGCCACTAGCACTTAACAGCATTAGGTTATTCTTTAATGCAGGGCTGCTTGGCTTTTCAGATTAGATGGGTCATACAGCTTCTTCCACTGTTGAGGTCTACACACTCTACCTGCTTTCTCCAGAGCAGGTGACCTGACCAGACTTTTGGTTCATGTCCAGCACAGTTGATCTTCTTATGCACAGGACCTCTGCTAGTGCCAGAACTGCTGTCCATGCCCACCTTGGTTTCTCAAGAATACAAAATAAGTATGGCAATTCCCAGCAATTCAGGCTTATTCCACACACAAGTCTGTGAGCTCTGGAGAAAGAGAGCAGCTGGGAAGAAGCTGCTGGTGCCAGAAGACTTTCTGCAGCTTTATCTAAACCACCTTTTTTTCTATCAAGGTTTCCTTGGGTAGAGGCAGCAAGCAGAATGGGTTGGATGGAGAGTCTTGGTTGGCAGCAACCCACCTTTGGCACATCACCTGCCTTCAGGTTCCCTTGAAGTCCAGGTCCCCCTCAGAAAGAATTTATCAGGACTGGAAAGGGATAACCTAAAGTTAGAAGCTTGCTTTAGAAGGCAGAGTGATGGGGAATAAAGCCAGAGGCCAGCTGGTTCTCACAGCCCTTCTCATAGAGAACACTCTCTAACATCCCTGCACGCAAGGCAAGCAGCCTTTGGATCCAGTCTTCCTTTGGACTGAAGGGACATCACTGTACAACTCCTCATGCTCTGAAACTGAGTCAGGAGTGAGATTGGTCTCTACCACCTGACCTCTGCTCCAACACAGCTGGCAGCTTTGACATACTTTGATCACCAGAATGGAAAAACAAGCATTAGCCATTCAGTCACCATTGAATGAATCAAAAGATAATAGAAAAAGAGTAATTTCATCATTCCTCACAGTACTGGTCAGCTTACTCTGTCTTTTTTATAAGTGACTTCCTTTTCTAAAGCACAGTCCTGCTGGTTCATGTAGCTCCCTAAGGAATTAATGTAACTTACTCTGGAGACTGGCATCAGCAGAAGCAGTTAACACAAACCATGTATTTCCATATCTCAGTGACAGTTGAAGTCCACAATTTCACAATTTCACTTAGAGGGAAAACAAAAACAAAACACTATGCTCTTTGGACACTGTAATTCAAAAATGTCTCTCTCTTTGACCTGGGAATGCCACGAGGGAAAGCTGAAGGTGTCAGTGCCAGTACCTCACAAAGAAAAGCAACAGGTAGCTCAAGGGGCAGCACAGCCTGCCTACAAACTTCAGAAATCAGCAACTCTTGAATTTGCAAGTGAACACAAGGTAGATGTCTCTTGTGATTTGGCTCCAGTCCTGTCTCACCTGAGAATGGGTGAACAGTGGAATGGTCAGGAGGCTCATACTTGTGAATTCAGTTGCAGTAGGAAGCAAGGAGAAGAGCCTTGCTGCAATGAGGGCAATTTTTCCTGTATGGGTCAAACTACTCCTCTTTTGATCACCACTTGCTCTTTTTAGGGTGCAAAGTTCTGGTTCACTGATAAGAAGAATTGCTGGAGAGAAAATCTGATAAACAACTATGGGTAGCTCAAGAATAATATTAATGACAAACTGATAATTATGAATACTGTTTCTTTCTCACTAAGGCCAGCTATCTGTACACTGCAAATCTGTGACCGCAGTTCATCCTGGCCTCCATGCTGAGAAGGAACAAAAGACGTCATCAGGGCTTTTTTCTTTGTCAAGGAAATAGAAAAGTACCTCTCTTGAAAAAATAATATCGCCACCACCCTCCAGCTAATTCATTCTCTCTTAACTTCTTCATGCTCTAGTGATCAAATCATTAAACAGCCCTTATTATTCATTCCAACTGCTGCCAGGGATATGAGCTCTGCATCCGAGAAACACCTCCTCACCATCACAATCATCATAATGACATCTCAGCAAGTTGATACAATTATGCCAGAGAACCATCCCCATAATTATACAGTTCTTTAGCTCATTTCTCAGTGTATTCACCATTACTATAATCACAGCAAGTACAGTGTGTTAAATTAGGAACAGGATCTACAGCTAACATCTAACAGGATGAAAAGACTGCCTGCTGCAATTCTTCAATTCTTTACAATATAACTCTGCAAACTTCTTAAAGCTGAGGGTCATATTATAGCATGTGTTTGTTTTTGAAACTATTGATATTTATAACTCATTTTTAGATGCAAATGAAGGATGTATTTTACAGAGGGAGAAAGGGTAAGCCTCTTTTCCACATACATTTTCGAAGTATTGCTAAAGAATTGGCAGCACTGGACCTCATTCCCTAACCAGATCCTAGGTGTAGATTTTTATGCATATGGTACATATGGACTGCCATCATAAAGCATTTTTGCCTTTTAGCTAATAGTGATCACAAAGACAGCTTAAGCAAATGAACCCTTGGCAGCCACTGATGCTTATTTGCCATGAGATGCTTTACATTAATGACTATATTACTATGAAAAATACTCTGGTTAAAATATGCTCGAAAACAGACAAATATATACTTTTCTAAAAAGAGAATTTTCACAAAATACAAACTGAGGAGGGGGTGAAGGAAGGTTAGAACAGAAGATCCATAAAAATTTAAAGAACCAAATAGAAAACCTAGGGCACTTCATGCCTCTGGAAAAAGTAACAGAAGTCTCTTTAACAAAATGCAAGCAGACATACTAACAAGTTCTTCCTGTCTATTTCCATTTACCAAATCAGGCACAGCCAAGAAAATGTTGCACTTTGAGATTTCCAAGGAAGGCAGTGAATTATCAGTGGTGGAGCATGCTGAAGTGTGGCTCTTCCTGAAGGTCTCCAAGGCCAACCGGAGCAGGACAAAAGTCACCATCCGCCTGTTTCAACAGCAGCGGCAGTCAAAAGGCAATTCTGAAGGAGTAGAGGATACAGAGGATGGGGACCTGAAAAGTGAAAAGAGTGAGACTTTGATTTCAGAAAAGGCAGTGGACACCCGTAAGAGCACTTGGCACATCTTCCCTGTCTCCAGCAGTGTCCAGAGACTCCTGGACCAAGGCAAGAGCTCTTTGGATGTGCGGATTGCCTGTGACCTGTGTCAAGAGACTGGAGCCAACCTTGTGCTACTGGGCAAGAAGAAGAAAAAGGAAGATGATGGGGAAGGGAAAGAAAAGGAAGCTGGAGAATTCACAGGAGAAGAGGAGAAGGAGCAATCACATCGGCCCTTCTTGATGATGCTTGCCCGGCACTCGGAGGATCGCCAGCACCGGCGGCGGAGACGAGGCCTGGAGTGTGATGGCAAAGTCAACATCTGCTGCAAGAAACAGTTCTTTGTCAGCTTCAAGGACATAGGATGGAGTGACTGGATCATTGCTCCTACAGGTTATCATGCCAACTACTGTGAAGGAGAGTGTCCCAGCCATATAGCAGGCACATCTGGTTCATCATTATCTTTCCACTCCACTGTCATCAACCACTACCGCATGCGGGGCCATAGCCCTTTTGCCAACCTCAAATCATGTTGTGTGCCCACCAAGCTCCGGCCTATGTCCATGCTCTACTATGATGATGGCCAGAACATCATTAAGAAGGACATACAGAATATGATTGTGGAGGAGTGTGGCTGTTCGTAGACACTGGTGTGCACAAGACCCTTCTTGTTATGAAAAAAATGTATCAAAAGCCCAAGAAAAGGAAAGACCAGACATGGTGTAATCTTTTTTGAGTGAAAAAATCATCAGAAATATAAACAAAACCAGAAGAGAGCAAGAAAAGGGAGAGAGAGAAAAAGAAAAAAATTAAAAGACTTAGAGAGGATCAGAAAAGACTTCATCTATAAAAAAGGGAAAAAAGCATCATAAGGCTGGGCTTCAATAAGAGAGGTGAATGGTGATATGGGCTGGGGATTTCCCCTTTGTTTCAGTATGTTCCTTATCTTGTTACATAGTATACTAAACATTAGTTACTACTAGGGGAAGGAAGTTCTGTTCCCTCCCCTAGTTACCCATCAGGTCAAGCCATGGTAGCAGCTCATCTAACCTGCAGAAACTTGGACAAAGTCCAAAAGGTCAATGAAAAGCCACGTGTATGATCACTATCGTCACTGTCGCTTTCCCCACATTTACAGAGCAACTGAGTAGGTGTGCAGTTTGTGTTTGTATGTACATGGCTATGTATTTATATACGTCTCTATACATACAGACACGATACACATACTTAACATTTACTTAACATTGATCGAGGGTCAATAGTGTGCAGGTGTGTACACCTTCATCTTCTGCACTACATTTACAAAAAAATAAAAAAAAAAGAAGAAAAAAGGAAAAGAGAAAAATGAAGAAAAAAGGAGAATAAAAATTAATGAAAGAATAAAAGTTACATTCTGTAAAGGTGCTTACAATGTTAGAACTATGCAACCTAGATGGTTTGAAACTGTTTACCTGCAAGAGAAAGAAAAAAAAACCAGAGACTTTTTTTAAAAATGGAAGTAACTTGTTTTAAAAAAAATCTTCAGTGAGAGATACTTGAAAGGAACATGTTTGTCCAGTTACTGGAGTCAAACATTTCTATATTTTGTAAAAAAATTTTTAATCGTTTACTATTTGCACTACAATGGTGTCTGACCTGTCTAATCCTTATTTAACAAATATTTGCAAGGGAGGGTGGTTGGGTGTGGGTGGGGTTGAGAGCTGCACTTATTGTGAGCTATACAAGAACTGCTACAGCACACAAAATAGCTATTTTTATTATTATAATAATTATTATTATTTTGTACCTTAAAATGAATAGACACATACACCAAAGACATTTGTGCAAGCCTCTATAAAGTCTGTTTGTGGTTGGTACCATTCACCTGTAATGAGTTAGGGTTTGAATTAAGAGTCAGTGGGTCGATTACATTCAGGCTAGAATATCTGTTAACCAGTTAAATTCAAATAGTGCCCCCAACAGAAAATTGCGATTTGAAGTAAGCCCAGAAAATCTCTGGGACTTGGATCCAAGGTTCTTGGATCTGAGGTCCATCCGAGCATAATCGTACTGTTTTGTATGTACAACAGTAAACTTGGCCCTGATGCACAGCAAACGTGCATTGTAGGGAGACAACTTTGTCCAAGGGATATACATATATATGTATATATTTCTGTATGTATATATGTATGTATACACAAGGTATAAGCACTTCTGGCTTCGATTTACTGTTCTTAAAAGGATGAATGTTTGTGTGCAAAGCACAGTATGTTAAAAGATTTTTTGTTTCTTACTGCCAAGTGGGAGGCCGCGTGTTCAAAATGGTATTTGTGCAAGAGAAACCTAAAGTGCTGGTATACACTTAAAAAGTGTTGATGTAAAGTTACAAGCAGCCTTGGGCCCTGTCCAACATTGCTCCTGCAAATATACAGAAAATGGCAAATGTGGTTGGATTTCTGTTTGGAATACAGTCTTTGCTGAAATACTGTCTTTCTCAACCACCACCCTCTAGCATGACAACTCTTAATGGGTTTGTGCGTTACCTGTAATACCTAATTTTCAGTGTCAACACCTAACCTGAAGGGTCCAACCCGTAGGGCATAGGTAGACAGTAGTTGTTTTTTAAAAAAAATTCGCTGTCATGTTTAAAAGAATGTTAAACTTACATTTGTCTTTGGGTAGGGGGAGACAATAAGAGGGAATGGGAGAAACCTTTAGGCCCTGTTTACACTGAGTTTGATAACCCTGAGCCTGAAGTTTCAGACTCTCATAGGTTTGCTGAACCAAGTCCCAGTTAGCTTCCTTCTGATGGGACAGGCTTCTAAACACCTCTCCTGGAAAGAAGTACTAACACAGCTCCCCGTCTTGCTGAGAGCACAGTCTGTTAAAAATTAAAAAGAAAACAAAAGAAAACAAAACAAACAAACAAACAAACACAAAAAACAAACAACAAACAAACAAACAAAAAACCCACCAAAAAAAAAAAAAAAAAGAAAAGAAAAGAAAAGAAAAAAAAAAAAAGAAAGAAAAAAGATAGCACAATATAACCCAGTCACACTGACTAGGGATAGTGTGTTAGCACCTTCATGGCAAGAACCATATTTAAACAGTGTAATCAGGGCCTTCATTTTTTGTCAGCCAAAACTGTTTGTGTGTGCATGTGTGTGTGTGTGTGTGTTCTCTGCGTGTGCATATGTGTGTGCGCATGGGCGCATGCCTGTATTTGTATCTATAGAGATAAAAAAGAAACAGGAAATAAAAAGAAAAAAAAAGAAAGAAAAAAAAGTAGCCCTTTCCTCTGTTGACTAGATATCAACATACATGCATATAGCTAAGTTTTCTATCTAATTTATTCCACCATATTTAGATTGCATAGTACAGCTAATGGGTTATGCATTTATGTACTTTTTATACAATGCTTTTTTTTTTACAGACTTGTTTGCAATTTGCAAAAAAAAAGTTGAAAAATAGAATTGGTTAAACGCTAAATTTGTCACTAAAGTGTTCTGTAAAATATCAAGGCTTTCTGATTTAAATTATTTGCAGAAGTTTGTTGGGTTGTTTTTTCTTCCTGGGGAAAGAGAGGGATACCAAATACTAGTGGGAAAATTATCAGGAAAAAAAAAAAAAAGATGCACAACTAATTTATCTTTATAACTTTAACAAAGTTTCTGGCCCTGCTTATTTGAAGCATGTGGCAGAATTTCTGTTGATTTTTCTAGAAGCAGAGCCAGACTTGGAAGCAGTAGGAGCAGGGACACAGTCTGTGAGAGTTGTTGCGGAGAGTATAATTTAGTTCACTGGTCTTTGTACTTGGCCTTAAAATTGGATGCCCCAAACCCCTTATTTGTATCATCAGGTGTCCCAGAATGGTTACTCATGTCAACAGGTCCTTTGATGTTGACTGGTCTCCTTACAAGATCAGTATGACTATTTACATGAGTGAAGTTGTGCCAGGGCAAATCACAGGTTCCTTCTGCTATGGGCATTGTCAAAGAAGAGAAAGGATCCTGAATGAATAGCACCACAGCCAACACTGTTTAATTCAGTTATTTAAACAAGGCTGTTTGCATCATGGTGGATCTCTGAACACAGTATGGTAAGGGAAACAGGTCAGATAGCTCACATTGATAAAAATTATTCTCAACAGTGATTAGTTAGAGAGTATTGGAGACCTAAAATCGCAGAACCTTCCCCTAGATGACAATGGCAAAACTCCTATTGGCTGCTAGCAAAGTAGGTTTAGACTTATGGTTTTTCTGGCTAAAGGAGAAAGAGCCTTTAAAAAATAATTCTGATCCTGAATTTGATTGCCGATTTAATGTGATGAATAGGGACTGACCCGAAAAACATGAAACTAGCCTGAGACAAGTTCCAAGTGAGGAAAGAAAATAGGTTTATAGATATTGTGAGCAGGTTTCATGATAGCTACACCAGAAATGGAAGGAAGTTTTCAAATCAAGAGGTAACTGTTCCCAAGCCCTACTTTTTAGCTTTCCCTTTTTAGCTTTCTCAGTGTGTGTATACTGGTCACAAATTTTAAAGATTTTTTTTTCCTCCAATCTTTAGGATCAGCCATGGGGTTTTGATTTGTGGTCAGAGTTATTTAAAGTAGGGGGAAATGAAAAACTGTATGATAAAGTAAAATAAGAAATTGGGATGTTAATCATGACTGACTGATTCCAGCAAAATAGCCCATCCCTTATAATTTGATTTAATTAAATCTGCATGTACTTAAAATAGCGTTAGAAATTGTTACCACATTTAAGCAGTTGTTCTAGGGCATGCAGCCTTAAAAATTACTTCTCCTTTCAGGTATGACAGCACCAAAAAAAGAGAAAGGTTCTTAACTACTAACACATTCCTTTCCATATAACCTACTTATTGTTTATATTGAAAATACATTTTCAATACATACTTAATCACAGAAATGTATTTGTTTAGTACCTCCATAATCTTCTTGCTTGAGAGTTGACTACATTTGGTTGTCTTTCCACATCTCCACGTCAGATGCTCACAGGATACAAAGCCTAAGAAACTACCATAAGTGCATGCTAAGATGTTTCTTTGGGAGGGCTGAATGTATTTGTATCCTTCAGATTTAGCAAAAGGAAATGCTTACAGATGCTTGCAATTATTGTGCACTCATATGGTCTAGTGCCCAAAACTGTAGAACTGAATGAAATGGGAGTTTTGTCATGGACTTCAATAGAAACAGCCTCCTACCAAATCCCTGTAAAGTAGGGCTCCATTATATATACCTCCTCTTTTTTTGGTATTTAGTTGAGAATTAAGACATCAGGTTCATTTAACAGTGACACCACAAGACCATGTAGAGGCTAGCAGCAATATCTCTTTCGTAGAGAAGTTCAGGCATCTGTAAAATTGATGGACTACAGTAACTTATGTGGAATTGTGCCTTACCTGTAAGCAATGTCATTGATTTTCAGAGGGTCTCCTTTCCTAGACAGTTTACCAGTCAGCATCAACAAATTGAGCTAAATCTATTTCTGAAGTGTAGGTAGATATAACAGAAATTATTAAGTTCTTTAAGTTAAACCTCATGTCAATAGTGTGCATCCGTATAAGAACCAGATCCCTTTCCTTACACTGAAAAGAGCTTAACTCCCCCATATGCTCTCACTGCATTACATGTGGAGTAAAACATTTTCAGCATGAGTAAATAAAATCATAATTTGATCTTTCGTGAACAACTAGAAGCAAGGTTTTCATGGGCTTAAACAAACAGCACTTCTGGGTTTTATAGCTATTTATTTTTTGAGATATAATGAATCTGTTAATTCTCAGTGGGTTTTTTTGTATTTAAATACTTTCAAAAACAATACATTGACAATGGGTTGAAGATATATATATATACATATATATAATCTATATATATGCATATATATCTTCATAATAATATGTATATATACAATATAATATAATGTAATATGACAATATATTATATTACATTGTATTATATTATATATTTACATATTAAATATATGTCTACAGTATATATATATACACACACAACTATATATATGTATATACATATATATATAAATTATGAAAGCCAAGATATTATGAAGCCTATTTTGTTTTTATCATTTTGTGGTTTGTTGTTGATATTATTATTATTGTTATTATTATTATTTTGCATACTACATGCAGTGCTTTAACCAATGTCTGTTTGGCTAATGTAATTAAAGTTGTTAATTTATATGAGTACATTTCAACTATGTCAATGGTTTCTTAATATTTATTGTGTAGAAGGACTGGTATTTTTTTTATTTACATTATGTTTAAAGAGGTAACAGTTTGATATGTTCTCATTTGTTTATATTAGAAGTTATTTATTTTCACGGCATTCCGTCTGGTATTTTGATATTTGGAAGGCATGCTACCTATACTTTGTACAGTTAGTGGGCAGTACTCATCAGCTCCCAGTAGATTTTTAGGCCCTATATTAAGTAAAATACTTATTTGGGCTTTTTATTTTAGATTTTTCCTATTGGTTTGCCAGGACCACTCAGTGCACTTATTGCCAGACACTCTGCCTGCGTGACCAATTTATTCCTACTGTATTTACCCAAGACAGAGGACCAGAAACACCTCTGGTGTAAGTCCAGTGACTTCAGTGAAGTTATACCAGAGATGTATTTGGCTCACAGAGAAAATGCTTGTGCAAATCAATGCAAAGAAAAGGCAGAAAGAAAAAGTCTTTGCATTTGGAATGGGATTTCAACATGTTAAAAATGTTTGGATCAGCTGTTACTTTATTTTACTTTGTTCTTTTTGTTATTTTGCTCTTTCTTATACAACAGCAGCAACAACACAAGTGAAATAAATAAAGGGAGTTTCACCAAGCCTTGTGTAATTGTTCCTTAATATGCATTCCTTGTTGGGAAATTCACGGGAACTTGGGAGATGATGCTTCTTTGGACTGAACAGTATTATATCTTTCTCTTCAGCATGATTATGTTAAATGGACATTTGAATTCACAGCCCAACAAATAATCAAATTTTAGGTTCACTTCTCCTTGCTAAACACACTGAGTACAAAAGCTAAAGCCAATTGCAACTTCCCTTTACCTGTAGACTGTTAGGTCTTCAGCTACTATCACCACAATTCCCTTGAAATAATCCAGAACTAGATGCTTACACAGATAAAAGGGGAATTTTCATTACTGACAAAAAAAAAAAAAATTGGAAAGCTGTCACTTCACATGGGTTAGTTTATAAACCGATAGGTAGTCAGATGAAATGATCAGAGGCCTGATTACAAGCATCTGATTCTTGCTCTGAGTGAGAAATTATCTGAGTACCCTCATATTTGAATATAGGGTGAATTTATGAAGGATTTTCACCAGTCATTGCATTCCTATGGTGATAAATGGACTCCTGCTACATTCCAGTGGGGTGAGAATTCTGAAATTGATCTTTAAACAGATTATTTGCATGGTGCTGAAGCATATGCCATCACAGATATCAGTAGGCCTTTAAATAATTAGGCACTGAAAGCCTTTTTACAAAGCCTAGAGAACTAAATTTGTTTCCTCTTACTTAAAATATATTAAAAAAATCAATGCAAAAAAAGTGTTTGTTTCAGAGACTACTAAGACATGTTTGAATTTTTGCTTTCTTCCCTTCATTATGATCACTGTATGATATAGTTGGTCTCAGTGATCTTAAAGGTCTTTCTAACCTAGATAATTCTATGATTATTATTGCCAGCAAAGACAAATCTAACTGGATTAGGAAGTTGCTCTAAGAGGATAAAACCATAAGAGTTACTTGATTCCAACTACTAGTGTATTAACCTGGTACAACTGAAGCTCACACTTCAGGTGTAAGACAGAGAGCTATCCTTTCTCTGTCATGACACAGAGTGCAGTACTAGATAGTGCAATCCAGATGTTTTCCATTTTCTTCAGCCATTTTATTTCCTTTTTACTTTAAGAATGCTGTTGAGAGCTGTTGCTATTGTACAAGCTTGCTAAAATGCTCCATCTGAAAAGAACAGTGGAGAATTAAGAGCTGCCTTTTTCACAGGGAGAACAATATGCTAATACTGAAAAAAACTATCCTAAACAAATTAGAACAAGTCAATAATATATAAAGGTAGGTATCACCAAATGATTCTGGTAAATAGATACATGGACAATTTCTACTCAGTGTGGATTTCTTACCTTAAAGGAGCATCTTCACACTGATGCTTGGGCTATGGAGTCACTGGGTTAGTTTCAGTGCATATTATGATTCTTTCCATGCTTGTCAGCAGGCTAACAGAACCAGGTTTTGGTAGTTCTATGGCTGCCCTCAGTGATTCATTTCTTACTTAAGATTGTCTGCCTCCTGGAAATACAAACACAGACTGATTTGAAGTACTGCGTAGGGGTCATAGTGACTGTCCTCCCTTATACTGCTGATAGAAGTATAGCACAGTGACCAAATCCATGGCCTGCATATACCTGCTGCCCAACTTCTATGACCTAGGGGTGCTTCATGGTTTCAAAAGAGCTGTATCAGACAATGTCACTGTATGATCTCATCTCTCCTGTCTACTATTGTTTCTCATCAGCTTTGCTAAAATTGCATTGACTGGGAAAATAGTGCAGAAAGTTATTCTCTGCTAGACAAGCCCAATTACTCTCTGCAGGACACAGTTAAGTGAACAACGAGATTTCCATTTTCCCCTCCAATAGCCAGCAACTCTGAGCACCAAAAGTGAAAGAATTGGGAGAAAGGTACACATGACTAGACAGTATCTATGAATCTTTGTCTTTTGAGGACTGTGAGAGGGAATGGTTTTATTTTGTCTTTGAATGGCTGACACAGGGACAAATTCAATCCCTTCTTGTGAGACCCCACCTAAAGTACACTGTTCAACTCTGAGGTCTTCAGCATGAGAAAGACATGGACCTGCTGTAGTGGGTCCAGCAGATAGCCACAAAGATGATCAGAGATGGACCACCTCTCCTACAAAGACAGGCTGAGAGAGCTGGAGTTTTTCAACCTAGAGAAAAAAAATCTCCTGTGAAACTTTAGAGCAGCCTTCATACATGAAGGGGGCTACAAGAGAGCTGTAGAGGATTTTTTGTCACTTTTTGTGACTTCTTGTCACCTGTAGTGACAAGACAAGAGGGAATGGCTTCAAACTAAACAGGGTAGATTTAAATCATATGACAGAAATAAATTCTTCACTGTGAGGGTGGTGAGACACTGGCACAGGATGCCCAGAAAAGCTGTGAATGCCACATCTCTGGAAGTGTTCAAGGCTAGGTTGGAGCCTGAGCAACCTGATCTACTGAAAGGTGTTCCTGCCCATGGCAGGCAACTAGATGATCTTTAAGGTCCCTTCAAACCCAGGCCATTCTACAATTCTATGAATTATTTAATATATCTGACTCATACAGTTTCTATACATGAAAAAATTACTGTTTCTGAGAAGATGGAAATGTATATCAACAGAATGATGGCTTCCAGAATGTCATATAACAGCAGACAAAACCAACCCAGCAGCTTTACTCAAACAAGTAAAACATTCAGAGGAAAGTTGGCAAGAGATACTAGTAGAGATCCCTAGAGGGGCTCTTGAGCAGACTGCTTCTCCACAACTTAGACACACAGAAGAACGCCTCTTATGGATGAATTAGGATGCAGTTGGTTTGATCTTAATGAAGGCAAATAGGTGTTACAGACCTGGGTGGCTTAACTGAAAGCAAAAGGAAATCTTATTTTCCAAGAAAGACCACTGAGTATAAAAGAGCATATACTAAGTGGTAGAAAACATGTGTACTTTACTGAAGTACATATTAGAGTGATTAGAGTTGAATACCTTTGAAAAATATGAAGATAAGTGAAATCAGGCTAGAGGTAAAAAAAAATCCAGTTACAGAATGTAATTATGCAATTTCACAGGGTCTTTCTACTGAAGGAGTCAATTCAAAAGTCTTAATCTTAGTTCTCAGCTGAGCTGTGTGTCTTCTTCACTGACACAGGATCATGTCAGCCCCAGAAATGGCACAATTCAGGAAGAAGACACATCACCACTTTCAGACATCAGACACTCATTGCTTTTCCCACCAGGACAGTATACAGAGGCCAGAAATCTGAGTCTGGGCAGACAGATTGGTTAACAAGTGACATATCACACTAATACATTTTTTTTTTTTAAACTTCTAGCAGATGACACAACCCTCAGAAGCAATTCAGGCCCTTCTTAGCAATGGCAAACTACCTTAGTATGAATCAGGTTCAAATTTGGCATGCTTTCAGATGCATACCTTTTCATGCAAATCCTACTCCTTTCTCACGCTTTCAGTGGGCAGCCTGGTCATTTGTACACAGCTGTTGTGGCGAAATTGTCTCCAGGTTTAGGCTTCAGGCTTTGCGCCTCCATTCCTATTTCTATAGCCTAAGAAAGTACCCTCAGGCATAGGAGCTTTATGCCACCCCCACATGTCTGGACAGGAAGAAGACAGATCAGACAAATAAATTAATTGTGTCAACAAATAAGAGACATTCTCTACTAATAGAAACTCCAAGTCCAAACAGGAGTAACCCAGTACTAGACCTGCCCTGCCAGTGACCCACCTAGGTACTGAGAGGGTCTGTAGCATCTGAGGAAAAGTAGAGTGACTGCAGAGAGAGAAAATGCAGCAACAGGGAAGTGTTTTCAACTACTCCCATGGAGTAGCAATCACATCAGGTCATGATGCAGGGATTGATTTTTTTTGCTGCCACAAATGGCTTCTTCAGGGAGGATCTAGACCAGAAGAAAAGAAGAAACTTGTATGCATAACCCAACTGAATAATCTATTGTCATAATATTGTTCTGAAATAGGAAGAAGATAGGTTGTACTTGTCCATCTTTCCACCTTATTCTGCTACAGCAGAAAAATAAACCACAAAATCTTATGAGGATTTCAAGAGGCTAAAAGGGATGGCTGAATATTTCAGAGCAGCTTGCAGACTATTTAGGGATACTGTAGTAGAGTCACAGTACTGAAAAACAGCCCAAAAATCAGTACCATGGGGCAGTAGACAAAGTAATATTTGAGGAAAAATTGAAAAGAACAGAAATGTCAGTAAATAATTCTAAAACATATTGGATAAAATTGGAAAAGAATGAGAGCAGCCTGCAAAATCTGTAATATCTAAGAATGACCTAAATGATCAAATAAGATAAATGACAATAAGGGTCAATTTGTGCTTGCTATATGGAAAACCTGTTTCATTTCTATGAAGGAATCAACAAATTCATGGAAACACCCCCACACACTGATACAGTCAGCTTGGATTTTCCAGGAGGAATTTACAAAGATATCCCACTAATTCTTCCTAAAGAAACCAACTCATTATGGAATAAAGAAGACAGCACACAAGTAATGGTTTTCACTAAAACAGATGAAAGAAAAGATGTCATTAGTGTCTGGCTTTGCATTAGGGACTGTGCTGTGAGCATGAAAATCTGAAAAAGGAAATAAAAAAAAAGGCTGGTGGCATGGAGTTGTTGAAGAACTTCACAAAACAAAGAAAGAGCAGCTGAATATCAGTAATCATAGAATCATGGAATGGTTACTGTTGGAAGAGACCTTAAAATCATCTAGTTCCTATCCTCCTGCCATAGGCAGGAATGCCTTTCACTAGACCTGGTTACTCAAAGCCCCATCCAAACTGGTCTTGAACATTTGCACAGATTTGAGCTGCATGCATAGAAATGAACTGCCCCTCAGGAAAGGGAGTTGAGCATTATAATGACCAGTGTGACCTAAACACACATCATCAGTAAGAAAAGGAAGCTGAACATTTTATTCAACTGGTTGATATGGCTGGGAAATGCAGACATGGTATTGGGTATTGAAAGAGAATGGTGGACTTCAGGGTAAAACAGAAACTCTCATTTGGTAGGTATCAGAGCCTGAAAAGAATAATTTCTCTCTAGACATCTTGGGATTCTTGGAGTGTGTGATAGGGGGTGGGTCAGGCTTTGCTCTGGTGAGGTAGTTCCCTGTCCCCAATACCCCCTGGCCCCACAGTGCCTGTCAATCATGCATGCTGGAGGCAGAGCCAGTTTTGCCTAACCCAGTTCCTGAGTGGCCAAGAGACCATAAATCCCACCTGGGAAGGAGGCCCAGGATGGGCCAAGACTGTAAGAAGCCTGACCATGAGGCAAGCATGTTGTTCCTTAACTGTATCTTCATCTTGGAGTCTTCTATCCACTACATCGCTAGAACCCAGGAGCTGATGGCTATATGTCTTTCTACATCTTTCCTGTGTTTCTGGTTTTGTCCCTTTATTCTTCTTTAACTCTTTTCACAGAATGTAACATTGAATGGCTTTAAAGGCTTTTATGTTGAATGGGTTAAGTCTATGCTGTGATAAGTGTTTTATGTTGAACTAGATCATTTGCCAAAATTCCTCGATTTTCCACAGTTTGCCAGTAAACTTGTGTGTGACTTTTACTCTTGAGACTATCTGGCCAGTATTTCACCTTTGCACTTACCCAGAAGAAAAGAAACTAGGTTTAACCCCTGGATTTAAGTGACTGGGATATAAAAGTCGGTCAAGACAGCAATTAGGCCTCTCTTTTGCTCTCTTCAAGTCCAGCTTACTCAGACTCTTCACATGCATTTTTTTAGCATGACAGAGAGAAGGAAGAAAAATAAGACATAAATTTTAGCTCATCATGTTTCTGATTGGAAAAGCTAATTGCTGATTCTAAGATAGGTATGTCACTTTTACCTCAGTAAAATACCACACATTCTCTGGTGGAAGAACATAGTGGATCAGGTTATGAGAAAAAACTGATCCTGTGTGGACAGAGAAAGTTCACTCTACATAACAAGGCAAGAATACATTCATGGTGCAGCAAACCAGACAGTCTGGTTATTCTTCTGATGCAACCAGCTACTTCGTAGTTTTGGGTTATTGTTGGATTATTTTGTTGGTTGGTGGAGGGGGGGGGGGGGGTTGTTGTTTGTTTGTTTTGTTTTTTTGTTATAGTTGTGCTTGTTGCTGTTGTTTTTGGTTGGTTGGGCTTTTTTTTAAATATATGTTTTTAAGTTCCTTTCCTGTTAAGCCACAAAACTATGCTATCCTCATTTTTGAGCCTGTGATTATTGTCTCTGCACTTTCTTTAAACACCAGTCATATTTCCTCCAAGCTCAAGTCCTCCTAGCTGTTCCAAGGAATCCCTGCGGACACAGACCCAGGGGTATACGAGCCTATGAATGGCCAGGTTTGCCTTGCTGCATTCATGCAACAGCAGCAGAGACCATGCTGTTTACATTTTTATTACAGGCCTACGCTTTCTAAAAAGAAAAGTGAGGGGGGAAGCAAGCCAAACTAAAATAAAGATGAAGTTAAAACCAAAACTAGTCTTCACAGCATTTTCACATAAACAAAATCGTTTGACAAGATTCTTTTTTAATAAGAAAAAGGAGGGAATGTGGACTGAAAAGGAGAAGTGGTTGTAACTTCAAAGATAGGAACACACCAGTGGGTAATAAATATTTATAAAGTAAGACATGCATCAGCCTGCCACATAGTCTTTCTACAAAATGATATATGGATGAGTAAAGTGTGATAAAGAAATGAAGAGTAAAGTAACACAGACCCTAAATTTAAACATTTGTAGATTTTTCCAAATGTTGCATTTTCAAGTATATTTTTTTAAAAGGCAAGGAGGGAGGGGAAATACAGTGGTTTTGTTTTGGTTTTTTCCCAAACTAAACACAACCCTTTAGTGTCTTATTTTTTGTCTTTGTTTCTTCCATTTTTTAAAACTTCCCACCACTTCCAGCCTTTGTTCTTTTGTGTTATAACATGTTGATATTCTCAATGTGACAAAAGTTGTACTTTTAATGCTAAATTGGTTGATACATTTTATAAAAGAAAATGAAAGACCTTTGACTGCAAGGAGATGTGGAAGTTTGCTTGGTGACATAATGTGCTACATCCATAATTTTCAGTTAACCCTTTCTTTGCCAACTCTGCCTTAGCTTCACATTCCCTGACAAGGCAGCTGAACACACCACCACTTCTGCCAAACTGGAAGGTACAGTTTTCATTTTCCTAGACTCTCCTCTGAGATCAAATTAAGGCTTTCCTGACACATTTAGCAGAATGGTGACCAGATCTCTTTGTTAAAAGTGCTATGCATCAAACCTGGAACGCAAAGAATGACCTTGAATAGATCCTTATTTGTTTCTGATAGAAAAAGAAGTTTTACTGTTATTAATAATTGTGATTCCTGCCATTCAAACATGAAGTCTGAGATGCTTTTTTGTTGCAATGAGTGCATGTTTCCAAGTTTGTTTATTCTTCATTATCTCTCAGTTCTTTCTCAGCTCTGCCAGGCATCCCTGGCAGGGTACCTTATCTTAATTCTTTCTCAGTTCTGCAAGGCATCTCCAGAAGAGCAGGACATGCTGTGGACTGGGGGCGGATCAGAGGGTCTCAGACCTTGTGTATGGTCCCCTTGACCTAACTACTATCTAAAACGTACTTTTTATTTACAAAATTTTGCTAATACCTACTACTTATATTAACATGTAATTTCTACTTTAAACCAATCCTTAAAATCTAACTCAGCAAAAGATGGGGGACGACAGCAAGAACAAGGAGCACAGGGGCCACTCCCTAATTCCTCTGTCTTGTCTCTTCAACCCCATATAATAAAAATTCTAGCTTCTACATTTACATTCTATGATAAACTAGCTACTACTTAGTTTGAACTCTCTCAGCTTGTGATTCTTCATACAATGTGGGCATTCACTCCCATGGCCAGGGATCAGAGGCAGTGTCCTCCTGGGCTCTGTGTGAGGCTGGCTGACCCCCTTGTACAGATCCCAGACCCCCCTGTCTGGTCTCCAAACCCTCTAGGGTGGCTCCGACACTTTCTTTTTTCTGAAGTGTATGTTTGCCTTGCATAATGTGATCCCTTAGACCTGTAACATGCCTGTGCAATGCAAAAGGTCTGGCAATGTTACCAGGGGCATGATTTGAAGAAGTCAGGGTGATGCAAAAAAACAAAGGCTTTAAAATGTAAAGTGGCCTTTAGTGGTTGCAGAATATGAAGATGATGTGTCAATAACTTGAATCATAACACCCTGTGCATTCTGGGCTAAGTATTAGGAAAGTATTAGGAAAGACAGCTTTTTAACTTATAAAATGAGCACTTCTGCAACAGAACAACTGTCAGACAAATATAGAACCCTGAAATGTCATTTTTATGGTCTTTTTTTTTTTTCCAAGTAATACTACAATTTAAAGTACAGAAGAACAAAATTACAGTTTTAAAGAGAAAAAGAACAGATTTGATTTTAAAGACTAGGTATGGGAGAAGTGAGTCAGACCTGATCTTAGCGACATCAGAAGAGATATAGAGTTACTGCATTCTGGTTACGTCTGATGTAGTCCAGTATGACTGAAATCAGGATCCAGCAAGCTCTGGAATAAAGAAGGGCAGAAATATCCTTCATTATGACTTGAATACAGTCAAAGAAAAAAATTTAAAAAGTAAAAAGTTTCATAAGCCAAAAGGGTACATAAGCACAACACAGAGCTCCTTGAAAAACTGATGTCTGACCCAACCTCAGGTACTTTTCAGCCAATGTGAAGAGAGGCACAGCAACTCAGTTCCGCCTGTTGAATGAACTCCTTAATTTGGAATTGCTGCAAGAATGTTCAACGTGTTCTTGAAGAAAACTCTGAGTGGAAGGAGCATGTAAAGCTACTAATAATGCTGATCCTGGCAATGCTTGTATGTATTTTATCAGGTGAGAGAGTGAACAGACAGGAAGTCAAAGAAGTATTCTAAAACAGAGCAAGAAGAATAAGACATATTTTTGAAGTTCTGATTTGGAAGTAAAGCTGCATATAAACTTATTTATTTATTTAGATGGAAAACTACAAGTGACCCTATTCCTTGTCTTGCAAACAAGGTGGCTATGATGCTTCCATCAAAGGAAGTCTTTAATATACAAAGGTAGGTGTTGAAAAGTAAAGGATTTCTTGCTTTAACGATTCATGCAAAGGGGGAAGGACACAAAACCAAAGCATAGATTGCCACTGAAAGACAGAACACATACTCTTGGGGTACTCTTGCTCTTTTCAACAGCATACTTGACCAAGCTGAAATATAACATATAAATAATAAAAAAGATGATTCCATAAAATAGTTATATAGAATAACAAGTTCACCTAATCATAATCCTTTAAGACTACGATTATTTGCCAAAATTTGTTTTGGAATGCTTTCATGTGATTTGGCACATAAAGGACAAATGGTAGAGATTGCAGCCACAAACAAAGCCCTTTGTCTTGATCCATGTGTGTTGCTCATCCATTCCAAAAATGAAAGGCAGGGAAGTGAAGCCTGCTTTAATTTGCCTGCATCACTTTAGCTTCCAGTACCAGACGCTCTTTTGAATTTGGGCAAAAAAGGCCTTTCTGTAGTGGGCAGGAATTGCTTCTTTCTATTGCTTTTTTAATAACTGCCACATTTCATGAGAAGGTAAGTTCTTCAGTGTTCCAATAATGATATGTTGCTTGTACCTCATATCTCCAAATATGATTTAATCAGTCCCCATAAAAATACAAATCATCCTTTGTCATCAATTTTTGTAAGAACTGTTCCTGGCAGCAATATTAACATTTTTTCTTACTCGGACTTCAGAAAATGGCTAGTCTAATAAGACCCAGAATTATGATAGTGATGCTTGTTATTTGCAGTTCTACACTCACTATATTCTGCTCATCTCAGCTATGTGACTTGTTACTCACTTCTTGACCTAAATTATTATGCAATCTTACTTCATGCTATTCAAAAATTACCTAATTTCACCTTGAATACCACAAAGTAATGACAGCTGAAGTAATTTCTAACATGGTTTGTACTTAGTTTTTGGAATCTATTCAGGTGACAGGCCATACCAATGTAGGGCTATTATTATCTGACAAATTGCTATGTGCTTGGAATAGGTCTGAAGTCTGAACATCTAATTTGGACTTCTGAAACAATCACAATTTTCAAGGGATAAGTAGTGACTGAACAACATAATAAATACAAAAATATTATTTCAGTATTGTCTATAGAGATTTATAATGTTTTTAAACCACAAATGTAAAGATATTATTTCACATCCTCTAAGAGAGAAATGCTGAGAAACTGGTAAAAAAAATATGTTTAATAGTATGGTACCATAATTACACAATAGAATTTACTCATGTAGGTTGTAAAAACAATTATGGTGAAGAGACACAATTAAGAAGTGTCTCAGTCCCAGAGATAGTGCAATAAATCCTGCTGTCCTTGCCAAGTCTTTTTCCTAAGAATTCCTATAAAGCTAGGTACACCTTTTCCTGTCCTCCTGCTTCAGTGGGACAGGATCGTTCCTCAGTCATTTTGCCATGTTTAGCAGCTACAGGTTCCCTATACATGGTGCTCAGGGCAAAGACAAAGCCAGTCACGGGTGCAGAGGCAGCATGAGTTCCTTGCTGCAGCAGGCCGGTCAATTCTAGTGCTGGCAATGCAGGGCATGCTGCCTTCCTCTGGCTGAAAAAAAAAGATAACATGGATCAATGATTAGTATTTTAATCCCCAAGTAGCTTGTGGAGGCAGAAGTCAATACCAATGGGCTAACAGGGACAGGGACTGGGCTCTTCTGAACATGCAAGAGGCTTTCCTTGGCACCGGACAGAAAGTCTGGGAAGGGGGAAGAAGCCACATATGCAGTTGAACCCTTAGGAAACTGGCTATCAGTATGTTAGAGGACAACAAGATTGATGCCCTTGGAGAATGATTATTTGAGGACCTTGAAGTTATTTGAATCATGATTGAAAAGTTCAATGTGGTAGCAGTGACCTACTAGGTCTTATGTGTTTACATAAGCCTATATAGAACAATATTAAGGCACTTGCCTGCATTTGCAAAAACAGCACCTAGTCCTGGAGCCACACAAACTTTGATGGCTGAATTTCAGTGGGTGTCCAGAAAGCCCATATAGCTGCCAGTGTGAAGTTTCTAGCCACACAGTGAGTTGCAAAGGGCAAGAGCTCAACAGGGTTTCACAAAATTGAGTCCTCCTGGCTGTTTCATTTTGCTATGAATATGATCAAAACTTCAAAGCATAAAACATTCTGTTAGAATAATCTCTATCCTGGTTAACCAGTGGCCAGAAAGTAATTTAGGACATCTAAAGCATAGGAACTAGGAATTCCATAGGCCTTTCCTAAAAGGACTGGAATTTTCTCCAAGGCAAGGCCTCTAGCAACAACACAAACTGTGGCCATTTTGCCACAGGTATCACTTTTTCAACTTATTCAGTACTTATTGAATCCAAAATATGACAGCAAATCGTCTGAGAGGTTGCCATCCAATTTATTTATGACATGAATACACACCATCAGGTGAAAACTTTTCTCATATTTTTTAAAAAAATGCTGCCAAAGAAAAGCTCCAGCATTTTCCAGCCATAGTACCTTTCGTTATTATTTTGTAGCCCCACGGAAGCAAAGTTTCACCGCATCTGGTAAATGTCTGTGGGGGCAGGATGACTCAGTCACTTAAGGATGTAGCATGGTTTCCCCTATTTCTGCATTACAGCAACACCCCAGTTTGTAACTCTGAGCAAGTCACAGGCTCTCTTTCAGAGGGTATTTAATGTGAGGTTCTCACTGCTTGCTAAGAAAGATTCCACGGCACTTTTCACAGAAGTAGGGCTATTAACCTCTTTGACCCAACCATATGTCTTAAGCACCATGGAGAAAGAACTACTTTAGTACTAACTGAGAAGGAAGAGTACCACCCACTGAACCAAAAACATCACACTTAGCAGGAGCGTGAGTATACACATACATAGACATATGTGTATTTTTAGTATATATATACACACAGAGTATGTTGAACAGAAACCACGGATTAATCTCATGGGATAGCTGTAATTCGCTGTGTCTTAGATTAATCTGTTACATTGTTCAGTGACAAACTGACAAGAGGTTACACAATCATGTTTAGTCACATTAGGTGTGTTGTAAACCAAAGACAGAATTTTCTCTGATTCAGTTTCAGCATCCAGGGAGAAATCCCTAATCTATGACTGTAGCCTTAAACTGGTTGATTTACACCAGTAGAAAAATTCAGCAGAGGAATGAGGCCCACATTATTTCTCTCATGCCACTGTTTCCTCTCTACATTATGGCTGCAAAGAACAACTTTCCTGCTTGACATGTTTTTCTTTCTGCCAGCTGCCACCTTAAATTAGCCTTTCTTATGTCATTTGGTAGTAGGGATCTTTGGGTTCATGTCAGGAGATGCATTTAACATACTCCTGATACTCTACCATAAGCAGCTGTGACATGTGGGCAACTTTGAACATCCACAAGCATCACCACCAATTACCCCCTTTATTACTCTGACCTTACAGTGGATACCCAGGGAGAATTCCACTGTCAGTCTAACATTTCACAGCTTCCTGTATTTCATGAATATATATATGCTGTGTTTCACATTTCAGTTGTTTGCTGCCCTCTCAAACACCAGCTTCTTAATATTAGCTGCTTTGGTACTAAGACATAAATCACTTCTTTATGGCTGCTGCACCATTTTTCTGCTAACAGCTGCCATATTGCATTAGGCTGCATTATGCATGATGAGGAATGACAGAGAAGTGGAGCACAACATGTGCAGCCTAACAAATTTATTACACTGTTCAGTTGATAGGCCTATTCATCTTTCAACGCTGAGAGTACAGTAAGTCCTACTAACCCAAACTAACAGCACTCCAGGAAAATTTTAAGAATGTAGATTATATACAAAACAGTAAATTCTGATACTGTGTATTCAGCTTGGATAATCTCCTTCTTGATAATGGACCCGATATATTTTAGGCATCTCTTACCCTTAGGGTGCTTTTATGGAAAGGCATTTGTAATTCCATTTCCAAGCACAGCACAAAACTGTATTGAACAATGAAACTGTTTAGCTTGTGGTTGTGTTTATACAGCTCAAACACACTCAGGACTTGTCTGCACTGCAGACTGTAGGGTGACACAGAGATACCACATCTCAGCTGAAACAGCTTATGGCTTCCTACTGCAAAATGAACATTACCTGGATCCACATTTTGGAAGAATATAAGTACCCACCTAGAACAATGCAGGAAGTCCCTAGGGTGTCAGAATTGCTGCTCTCTCTTGCCTGAGATGCCAAGATTCATTCCTGTGTTTTGAAGAGGTCATCCACAACCTGAAGCATCCCATGTCATATTGATAATTTCAGTGCAGCTGGGCTTCTTTGACACAAGCACATATTTTTAAAATGGGCAGTAAAACCTGGCAAACGTGAAAACCAGTTTAAAAGCTCTGACTTCAAACCCATCAGGAGTTCTTACAGCTATTTCTATTAAATCCTGAAAATGAAACTTCCAAGTGCATTTTTTCCAACAGAAGAAGCAGTCATTTCTATAAGAGAAAGAACAAAATAAAATATGTAAATCTGGAGTTACAGTATAGACTATTTAGGTTATATAATAGTACAGACTATAGAGGATTTCATAGGTGGAACAAAGTTTTAAGAAGCTCTTAAAAAAACCCCTGTTCTTTCTTTCCCATGCAGCTTCTGCAGTTATTGGGAGTTCCTTAAGTCATAGCATTGGGACTCTGTATTAAGGAATACACAAATTCAAATCTTTACAATTCTAACTTTTCCCTAATTATCTTTACAGCAGCATTCATAGTGTGGGGAATACAGTAAACTGTGGTAATGTTAATTATGTGCAAATGGCAATTGTAAAGTTTTTAATAGTGATCTCTGCAACTAGAAACCTTATTGATCATTTCTGTATGTATAATCACATAGTGCTTGCTAAAACACCAAAATCCTAGTCTGGCTTGTACCAAAGTCTATGTAAAACCAGGACTGGACTCTTGAGAAAAAAATCTTGAGTGCCTCTCAAAAAATGTTAAATACTTCTCCCTTTCCATCAATAAACTGAAATGTTAAAAATTGGACAATGATTCTGAATTCTTTTATAGAAGTAAGAAAAAGTCTGATTGAATCAAAAATTCATACAAAGAAACCCATGCTGATTTGAATCTAAAACACTGGCAAAACAATGCTTGGAAAAAGACTTTGGCAGGTGTCAGGTGAGGTTCTTTAGGGATGCAGAGTCCCCAGGCAAGTACAAAGGAGATCTGAGTAACCCCAGGGTGTCAGAATTGTTGCCCTCTCTTGCCTGAGAAGTCAAGACTCATTCCATATCAGTGACACCCAGGTCTTGCTAGTTCAAATGGTTCTGGTTTTTGTTTGGTAGGTTTTTTGCTGTGGGGTTTTTTTGAGGGGGGGTGTTGTTGTTTTGTACTTTTGTTGTTGTTGTTGTTGTTTTCTGGTTAATTGGTTGATTGGTTTGTGGTTTTTATAAATAGTCTATAGACTTGGGAAGCTGCTGAGATCTGTTAGAAAATCCACAATGCACCAAAGCACAGATTTTGTACTTTTCATCTCTGTTACCCAGCTGCACAGATAGCCAAGATTTTCTTAAAAATCATGAAATTTCTTAAAAATAATGAATTAAAACAATTTCATGAGCCACCTATTAATTACACACAGAGCTGAATAAGCAAGGCTCAGTACCATGTTACAACATTAAGTAATATCTCAAATGGGGCTTTCTTGTGGCACATGGGAGTTAATGTTCCTGAAAATTTAGAATTTTTGCTAAGACTCAAAAGCATATTGGACACCACTATGTCTGGTCAGCTTTGCTGGCTGCAGTAAGCAGTAAATGAAACCACATTTTTTGTTCTCTTCACCTTTAAAATTAAGTTCATATGAAATTCACTTTGTACCAGCATCCATGCTCAGCAAATACGCACTTACAGCTTGCCACTATATAGAGGTGTCACTCCCTCAGTGCAACCATACAAGACCTGGCCATATTTTGCCTTGAAGAGGTAAATCTCTGAACCTTATGAAGTTCTTTGAGTGTTAATGGTCTCTGTTCAATTCTGTACTGCTTTGAGATAGCCCAGCTTACACATCTGTTTATTTGAACTTGAATTAGCTAATGCAGTTGTTTATTTTTCCTTAACTAGAGCACTAAAACTCTTATTCTATATAGTTTTAATAATTGGTTCCTAAGAAATATATTTTTTCAGCATAAGAACTTGGAAAAAGTTCATCACTTTGAGTGGGAAGAGTGAAATGGTTTTATACACATTTGGGTCTTATTGTTTTAAATGTGGAAGAGAAATTTCAAAATCTTGAGACCATTACATATGTGCAAAATTTATTTTTTATTTGATTTTTTTTAACCTAGTAAAATGCATGAATTTATTTAATTTTTGTTCGGATCAAACTTTCCCTTGACACTATGGTCTATATATTTTAATTTGGTTTAGTGTCTGGATGCTCTGTTTAAAACCAAACCCAAAAAGTACATTTTCCAGCTATACCTAAGAAGATTGCTAGTTAACCACTTTTTAACCTTTCCAGTTCTATCTAAGGAAGCATCACTGATGTCAAAAAGCTTGCTCTGATTTCTTACAAGGAATAATCTTTAATACAGCAGAATGAAACTCTTCGGTCAAAAGAAACATTTTGAAATGTCAAGTGGAATCATATTGATATTCTCAAACAGAAACTTTTTGGTTCTCATTTTGTATTAAGGGTTTATTTTGAAATTTACCTCTGTTTATCTTCAATCAATGTTAAAATACCTACTTGAAATGTCTTCTGACCTAAAATGACATTTCTTTCAAATTTGTGTGTTGCTGTTTGGCAGCAACACTTACAAATTTTAATTGTGGGTAGACCAAAAGAATTTTTTATTGTTGTTGATTTTTTGTTTGGCTAGCATAAAAATACAAATAAATAAATCCTTTATACAACTCTAGTCTTCAGATATAGCCCGATCAGCAAACCTATCCTTTTATTTTTACACACGTAAACAACAAGTAATCACATTTGTTTTCACAGGGTTACTTCATACTTATGCAAGAGAAAAAGGAGCAAGATTTCCTGTCAAAATAGTAAAAAAAAAAAAAAAAAAAGAAAGGTTAGAAAAAGGGGAGGAAAAGAAAAACAAACCAGTGTAATAGAGCCTCATCTCTCTTGTGTGTTGCTCGACACCAGCTGAAACAAAACTGACTTGAGACTCTGCAGAAGCATAGTTTGGAAGCGAGAAAAATAAATTGAATCCTGCAGCAGTAGAGCAACTCCCCCAGACACCGCACTGGGAGAAATCAGGGGGGTTTCAAGGGGCTGTGGGTGGAAAAGAGGATTAAGAAGAGCCAGCGGGACTTGGCTGACCTTTGCTAACTTCCTGACCCCTACTTTTCCCCCGTGGGAGCTGAGCTCTGGTCGTGGGAACAACACCTGCCTTCTCCAGCCCCATCTCCACAGGGGTTGCTGCCGCCCCAAGGGTGCCTGGGGCCAGGAGCAACCACAGCAAGGCGAAAGCCTCCTGTGCTCCATCAACTCTGTTTCGGAGCCACAGGGAGGGGGTAGCATCAAAAACTTCTGGGGGTTGGTGAGCAATGTGGTTCATTGCTAGAAGACTTTTCCACACCCTGCTGAGGAAAGCACCCAGCCAAGGAGTTGGGTAAGATCTCAGCTAATGGGGTCCCATGGACCTGAGCCAGAAAGACAGCTCACAAACAGAAGCCACTATCAACCTTAGTCCTTATCAAGCCTGTGCCCCAAGGTGTTTTGGGGTGGACAGCAGAAGTTAACCACTCTCTAATTCAGTCACCTATGCCTATACCATCAGTATTTCCATTAAACTAAATGTTTAAAGCATCAGCTATAGAAATAGGCAGGATCTGAACAACATACAGGAATGAAGATTGAATACACTTTCTGTATCACACTGTATGTCTCCCCGTAGTGCAGAGAACTACAGTAAGTTGCACACATATTTCAACACGTCTTCTATGGACTAAAAATGTATTCACACTTGGGGCAACACCTGCACTTCTGTCAATTTCTATGCAGACAGATTTTCATCTTTACTGTTACTTGTGCACTCTTGAGCATGCAATTAGATAAATGTGAGAACTGCACACATTTATCTAACGTGCACATTGGTTATCCTTAAATTCCTGTTCAGAGGAAGATTGTTTACCATACAGTAGTGACAAATCACATACCACTTAACATGTCAACAGAGTGCTCATAAACGACCGAGTGTCCATACAAAACACAGGCTAGTGACATCACCACTGGCAAATACTTTGACCCTGCAAGTTTGATTGCAGGCCTAGGGCAAAAGATGAGGGGATTTCTGTTTAAGTACACTTTTCCTCTTTCTCAGCTGTCATTCCCCTTTTTTTGCCCTTCCAGTTTCATCCTTCCTCCAGCTCACCTTTTCCCTCCTCTGAATAATATAACCATTACATATTTTTCTAAGTCTATTGTGCCAAATCAAATTAACCAATCTGTCTCATGACATTACCGTAGTCTTTTTGTATCTCTCTTATGTAACATTGCTCTAATTTCTATGACTTACATAGAAAGAATAATTGTATTTATTTGTTTGGGTTTTTTTTCAACAGGAAACTATTAGATTATTTATCATCTTAGACAGGAAATACTTTTAGATACTTTAAACTCCTTTCAAAATGTAGAATGCAATAATGCAAATAAGATAAAGTCTGAAACATAGAGTTATACAATATTGAATTCCACATGAAGGTACTAGAACTTGAAGTGGAAAATTTTTAATGCAGATAAAAACTGGACAGGTTGATGTCTGCAGAAAAGTACAGGTTTTGAGATAAACAATGAAGCAACACATTGTCTCATTGTGAAAAATCAGCAATGGGAGGGAAAGGTCTGTCTCTCAGAATATCAGATCTTGGTGGTTACTGCAATCCCTATTAGGTAAATAAGACGTGGATCTGTCTAGAACTATATAAGAAGCAGGAGGAGGAGACCTCCATTCTGATTTTGATCTTGCATCTTGAGACGTGTCCATTTCAAGATTCTTTTACTTGATATATTTCTCTTCACACCTGCTGCCCCCTTCTCACCCCTGGAAGGACAGAAGGTGGCAGAGACAGACACTTGTTTGTGGTCCTGCCTGGTGGCTGAGTGCCTTCTGCATGAGGGCATAGTTCACACAGGCTGTGGTCATAGGTCTGACCTGGGAATGGTGTTTCCATTGTAGAACAGGAGATCCTGACAAAGGTGAGCTGAGGAGTTCCCAAAGTGAGCTGCTCTAGGTGGTAGTTAGGTTAACACCATAAAAAAGAGAGCTCTTTTTATGAGCCTTGTGTGAGAAATAAAAGCGAGTAAGTTGCTGAGATTGTTTGCAAGAAAGCAGCTCCAATAAGGTCTTATATCTCAATTTCAATAACAACATGGAAACCTGCTGTTTTATTGCAATGTGTTTTCAGAAACTTTGAGATGCTTCAGGTGGCTACAAGTAATGCTGGAGCTTTAAGCAACAAATGCTTGGATGAGCTCAAACATTCCGGGTTTTCCTGTGCTTAATATGTTGCATTGCTATCTTGATATGTAATGTCACAGATGGTAATATTAGTCATGAAAGAACAAAGAAGCCAAGTCCACAGACAAGTTAAGGTGGTGGAGAGGCAGAGAGAAAGAAAGGAAAGAAAGGGAGCAGTGAATGCCTGCAGCAAACAAATTTTGTTTTAAAGATTCCTCACACACTGAACACCTCCTCAAGCTCTATGTGTTGGCAAGAGTAGCCATAAAAGGCTGTAAATCCCCAACCTGGCTTCTATCCATTGCAAAAAGTAGAGTAAGTAGTGTGGTGAAAATGAATACTCTTGGAAATGAATAGATGAACTTAATTTAACAATGGGCAGCTGACCCACAAATCCCCATGCAAACCAGTGACGGCATTTTTTCCTTTTTTTTTTTTCCTTAACTACACAGTCCTTCTCCAACAAGAATATTTTTAATATTTGCCTGTTATCTTCTTTGCACCTTTCAAATGTCTTTTTTAACCATTTATATACAGACCACATTACCTACCATGAAGAGCTTAAGGGAAACACACAAATAAAACAAATGGAAGTATGAAAAAGAACAGTAATGCAGTGATCGAAGGCACAAGTTAACAGACAAGTTATAAAGGCCCAAGAAACTATATTTACTATGTGGAGTTATGGAGGAACATGTTCCAGCTCAGCACACAATATGCCCACTAAGGCTTCTGCTTCTTTAATTAACTCTTTCTATGAACAAAGGAAGTGGAGCTCATGTTAAATGAGACAGCAGACTTCTATGAAAGAAACACACCTCTTGAGCAGTTTATAAAGTCAAATTTGCAATACTGTTGAAACAAGTTCATGTGTAGAACTGTACCAGTGATACGGCCTTTCTTATGTCTATCATCAAAATATTCATGAAGATATTGAGAAAGGTAAGAATTGGCCCAAAGAGCTTTGAGCTGATACAACTGTGAAATTTTGTGAAAGAGGAGGCAGATATTTCACCTGTAGTAAATGCAAACAGTTTGTCTGGAATTTCAGCTTAAAACCAGATTTCCCATATTGCTTTTGCACTTGTTCGACTTCACAGAGTTCGGAGTATATATCACAAAAATTTAACAAAGTTTGATAGTTGAACTCTTAAGAAGGAAGCACAGAAAAGGGTGGCTCACAGGTGTGAGTAAGGCAGTACAAGAGAACAAATCTATTTTTAGGCTGAGATGTAGGGAAAATTTCTGATTTTATTGTGCTGTGGAATAGAGTCCTCAAATGACAGGGTAGGTGTCTATTAGCCTGAGATGGAAAGTTCTGTATTTTGGGAGCACACTTCCACTGGCAAGGAAATGTATAATTTAATAGGTCTTTTCCATTTCTATGATATTACAACTTGGGGTAGTTCCAATGTGTAAAGTAAAAGGAAAAATATCAACTAACTTCTGCATCCCTTTCATAAAGCTCTTGACCGATCTTGGTATATACAGGCATATATATTGAAGCTATTTTGTTTTAAATATTTTACTGTTTGGAAGGAGATTTGATCATTCTCCGGAGACTGGAAAAATATAGTGAATGCAGAAATAATGGCAAGTGTTACCTTCTCCCTTTAATGCTATTTATTTTATAATCCAGATTTGACAGTCTTGCTGCCCTGCTTGGAGTTCCTTGAAAAAGAAACAGCCAAGTAAGTTTGGATTGCACTTGCAGATTTTTGTAAACTTCCTCACAGTCATCATATGTCACTTTCATGTCACTTTCATTCTTTGTATCCAATGCTTTTACATAGCCATAAAGCAGAAAGTCAGATTTTCATTTATTACTTTGTTTTATGCTATATGTAAGGGGTAAGACAGAAACCTACAGTGACTCCTCAGCTACTGCACTAACTTGAAAATTCACAGATATTTGGCCCATTCAAAGTTTTCTATTTAATTGAAAGTCCAGTGTGTGGCCAAACTTTTTCAGACTCAATACTTTTATTAACATTTAGCAGAGACATATTTTACAGAAATAAACTCAAAGGGTTTACATGGTTACAGTGATTGTTTCTGAGTGATTTTTGGGCAACATAAATGTGGTCTCAGCCTTTCTGAAAAACAACCATTCAGGACAATTAATCTTTGGTCAGATGCAAATGTATTGCAATCAGGTAACATAACATAAAAGTCCATTCCATGGGGTGTTTTTTTGACCTGCCAGATGCATAGGCACAAAATTTGACTGTTCAAGACATTAACACCAGAGGATACCCTGCCTCTCAACGTTCTCTCTAATTGATGTAATTTGCACAGTTGGGCTAAGTCTGATATATTTTCCCAGACCACCAATCTTGTTAAATATAATTCAGCACCAAGAGGAAAAAGCATGAAGGACTTCTGCTCCAGGAAAAACTTCAGTCCTTGGACATCAATGTTCATTTCTATTTAGGATTATACTTCTTTCCAGTGAAAAGTTAGATTTTAGAATCTTATTTTTCAGAAGAACAAAATACTTCAATGTGCCTGGATAAATATCATTATTCTCCTTCACAATAGGACGTACAGTTTGTAACAACTGGATTCATACACATCTAAAGATGTTGAAGGGTGGAAAAGAGTTTTTATGTGTGGATATCCAAGCAATGCAGATTTATGAAAATTTCTCATGGGAAAAAAAGAAGAAAAAAATTAAGGACAAGAAATAAAACATAAAAACTGTAAAAATAAAAGAGATGGTTTTGACTACCTTGTCAGGAGCATTTAATGTGTTGATGGCCAGCTGACTGCTTAGCACAGGTAGGGGGACATGGTGCTACTGCCATGGGTCCCAAATTCCATAATACTGTAAAACACTGTAGTCAGATATTTCAGTAAGTTTAAGATATAGTCATTCTGTAGTTTAAGAGTGAATATGATTACAGTTCTGAAGAATAGGTGCCAGAATTAACAGTACATGGAAGAGTCCTGCTAGAGAAAGTGTTCTTATGGCACATGAAATATAGTTATCCACTGTAAAGATAGTAAAGAAGGTTAAATGTTGGCCTTTTGACATTTCAGGATTTGATGCATGTGTAAAATATCCTAAAGATATAACCTCTAATGTTCCAAGTTTTAGATAATTTCTTTTTTTTTTTTTTTTTTTAAGATTTGAGCCTTCTGTTTAGGCATTTGTGTTTGTTTGTGGAGAATTCATCCCACTGGTCAGATTACATGAGTTAATCAATGGTCTTAAAAGTATACATAAAATAAATCAAACCAAACCCCTCAATTCAACATCTTCTACTTCTTTATTTTTCCATTTTGTTGGGTTTCTTTTCTAGATTCTTGGAATCTAGAGAGCAATATTACTTCATTTACTCATTATTTTAAGTCTACCTGGTCCCAGAGGGAACATGGGTCCTTTTCACTTCTTTGACACTTCTAAGATAAAGATCTGCTTTGTTTGTCTGACTTTCGAGTCTTAATCCCAGAGACAGCATGGCATAAACAGCACCAGCTCTCAACTTCTTTGCTATTTCAGCATCACCTTGAGGAACAATGGAAAACATGGGACTATGAACACAAAGGCCAAGGAACTTTCTGAACTTTATATCATTTATCAGCTCACCTGTGAGGTCACAGGATACAGAGGGGTTGCATGATGTTTCTTGTTGACTATTCTGACAGCCAAAGAGGTCAGTTGCCAGCCCACAAAGCTATGCAAGAAAGGTACCTCTGCATGCAATTCTTCTGTATATGTCTTAGTGTTTTTCTTTTCTCTCTGCAGACAGTACACACAGAGATAGGAAACACCAGAAGGACAGTGTCTCTTGGAGATAAAGCTGATTGTTCTTGCCTGACTTGGGTGGGAACAATGACAATGCTTTGAGCACCACGATGGGACAGTTGATGTCTGTAGAAGGGGTAGTGCACAAAGTTCTTAATAAATTGTGTCTTGAGCAGTCATTGCCCTATGACTTCCCACTTCTTTTTGATATCAAAAAAAGTCTGCCAAAAAGGCTCCTTTTTGCCCATTTATTTCCCTAGTGTCTATACCTTTGTCCTTTTTGACATCACAGACATATGGAGTGGACACAGAAGGAGGGAGATAAGCTATTCCAGGTACATATGGCAGCCTTTTTGGACCAGTACTGTGAGCATAAGACCATAGCAGTCTGCAGTTAACATCTTGAGAAGAACATACAGCAGGTACTATGCACATAAAATACATTAACTGCATCTTTTAGATGCATCAGTAAACCCTGCTGTTGTTCCCCACAGAGAACAAGGAACTACAGACTTCTAAGCCGTGTTGGATAAAGTTCAAGCCTTTGGCTGTTTGATTATTTTTAATCAATATCCTAAGAAGCTAGAATATTTTACTCTTTTCTCCAGCATGGACAGCTGGGATTTCTCTTACTAAGAGAAGGAATTGCTTTGACAGAATTGGAATGCTACCTGTCTAGAGGAATCATCAAATTCAAGGTTTTGTTGTTTCAATATGATCACTCCTGCTCTAGTCCACAAAGGTGCTAAACAAAACCTTGCTAACCATCATTAGATTCTTTATCCTTTTATCTCTTCTCTCTGCACTCTATTCTCTCATTAAATTGAACATGAGAGGAAAACTAAGCAAAGAAAATGCTCTAGAAAAATATTCAGGATAGATTTTTTGCAAAGAAACCATATTGCATGCTCCATATTGCTGATTATTAAGTAATGGGCCTAGCTTGAACGTGAGCAGGAGAATGGACAGATGAACCTCTGAGGTCCCTTCCAACCTACACTAATCCACTGTTCTATGTGATAACAAAGCCCTCTGTATTTCACATAAGTAAAGTGGGTGTATTTCTCCTGGAGATGTCAGTCTGTGAAATGATTAGCAAGGGACACAAAAAGTTACAAGACGTAACAGGTCCAAGGCCCTTTGCAACACCTTCTGGCTTTTTCCACCTCCAAGACTCCTGGAGAAAAAGATGTGGAGACATTTAGTTAAAGGCATAGCAGTTCATACAGGCCCTAAAAGATGGTGTCACAAGAACACAGACTTGGATAACTCTGGTATCTGCATTGTGTGGCAATTCATCCATGCATTTGGGCACAACCTGCTGTATTTTTGCTGTCACATAACCTTTACAAGAGGGGCTGGCTGACCTGCAGCTGTGGCTTTCACAGCTCTTTATGTCTTAAGGGGAGATGAGGGCCAAGGGAAACCCACCTGGTTGAGGCTGTCAGCTGAGGGAACATTGAGGGACTTTCAACAGAAGAGGAAGCAAAAGGCACACATGGTTCATATGCTTTTGGCTTTTCTTGGCCTAACTTGATCCCTGAAGTCTGCAGGAAAGCAGAGCTGAGGAGGCAAACTGGTCCAAAAGCAAATACCACCTGGGGACTTGGCTGGGAGTTAGACAGACATGTTAGAGAGCCAAAATGTAAATATAAAATTTTGAAATAAAATTTGGAATTTTCCTCAGAAAAGCTTGGCCACCAAGAGATCTGGCTGTAAGGCCAATGCCAGAAGAGGCAGAAAAAATTGGACTGAATTTCAACAAGCAAGATATTCCCTGATTGCCAGTGATTGACAAGCCTGGCTTCAGTCCCACTCCTTGAACATTATAGAACAGCTGTAAGAAAAAGGCACCTACTACTAAAAAATACAGGAGTTCAGTGGGTGATAAGTCTGCTTTTCACCCAGGAACCCCTCAGGAGTCAGCAAGGAGCAGCCCATGGGTCTCAGTAGCAGCAGAGGCTTATATAGTTGAGAAAACAAAGTTGAAAACAAACAGCTGCATAATGTATTGCAGTAAGGCTTTCACAGCAGAGATAGTGGGTCATAAACAAGTCCCCCAGTAACTGGATATTATCCAACAAGGCACAAGGCCTAAAAAGAACTATTTGTTTTTCTACTCTTCATGAGATGAAATGCACACTGCAGGAAAGTCCCGTGCAAATCAACATAGCATCATGGAAACCACAAGACCATCAATAAAAGTAATAAATGGAAAGGGTTATAATAATATATACTTAGCACTTTACATTTTCAAAGTGCTGACAGGACATTAATCCTCAAAATACCCTTGTGAGGGCAAAAGAAGCTTTAGTATTTTGAGGTGGGCTTGTGAAACCATTTTTGGTCTCAAATTGATCTGACCTGACTTCTGTTCACCAGGATCATAGTACTCAAAACTAAATTGGAGTACAGTATTTTTACACCATATAACATCATGCTTCATTGTGTCTACTGTTCTGCACATGAGAAGCAGAACCCAGTCAGTGTTTTCTAGACTACATGTTAATGCCAGCAGTGTAAAACTGCTTTCTAAGCTCGATTCGTCCTCTCAGCTTGGGCCTAGTGTTTACTGTCACTGGAGAATTTTATTACATTCCATTATTCAGTTAACCTTTTTCTCCATTTAAATAACTACACATTCGCCAGAAATTCACATACCAAAACATACAGATTAGCCATTTCCAATGAACTGAGAGAACTGCCTCCAAGACAGCCAGAAAGGAAAACAAGAGAGCATAAGTTGTATTTTATAACTTCAAACAACTGCTTTTATCTTCCACAGATTATTTGTTCAACAGCAGTTTTGAATTAGCTCTGCCTCTCCTTAAGCTCAGGTCAGGGACAGGGGATGGGGAGTGCAGTCAGTTGTTCAGTCAGTTGTTTGTTGCATATTTTTCCTCTTATTTCCAGTTGTTTTCATTGGGGCATTGATAATACTACTACCTCTATTACTGTTCATGATCTCAGCAAGTCAAAATGTCATAAATGCTGTATACTCCTGTGTAGGTGTGCAAGATGAGTTTCATTAAAATCATATGAAATGAAGTAGATGGCTATAAATAAAAGATCTGTGTCAAAAGCAGAAAAGCTGAAAAAAAAAAGAAATTAAAAAAGGAAAAGAAGTCCAAAATAAAATCTTCAAGAGAAATGATAGAAATTATTAATCAAAACTGAAACTAGGAGAGGTGAGTTGATGGCTGCAAAAAGATGGAAGAGGAAGGAAGAGTAGAGATTACACAGACAAGGTACTTCCTAAATATACGGAATAACCAGCAGTCCAGTGGATATGATATTTTGCCCAGCTGTATGATACTTTATGTTCTGCCCATGTAATCTCAAAACTGAATGAGGAACTACTTGAGAAGCAGGTTTTTATAAATATTGAGAATGATAGCATGCACTGTTCAAAACTCTACTGTGTGCAATAACAAAGCATAAATGCCTACCATAATAAATAGGTAACTAAAGAGATTAAAAAAAAAATAATGGCAGCAAAATGTGATATTTCCTGATAAAGGAAGGACTTGCCCCTGAAGCCCTTTTTTTAGCATATATTGGAACATTCTTTTGGGGAAAATAAGTCTGAAGTAAGTGATGCTCTTCTTCAGAATCATGGACATACACTGCATAAAACTGCCAGTGACCAACCATGAGAAGGATACATAAACAATACACTGTCAGCAGGAACTGTGAAATGAATGCGTGCGGCCCAACTGCGGCACAAGCAGATGTACTGTGGAGGCTTACAGGAGGCGCATGCATGGGCACCTAGGAGAGGGATGGAGATTCTAGTTAAGTTCTGCCAGCTCTTGCTAAGCTGGAGATTCCTAAAAACATCTGTAACACTCCACAGAAGATTTCTAGCATATATCTGGGGTGGGTCCCTCTATATGGCTTGACTAAAGAGATAAAATCAGAGCTGAGAATTTACTGTGAAGTATGCAAAGTCTTTTGAAGATCAAGTCCTCAAAATGACTGCATCACCTCTTAATCAGTAGTGATAGTGATAGGTTAAAGGTACTTGAAATGACCAACTCCTCACATCATGTATTGGGAAATCACCTCAGTGAGCACAATCCAGCTAAATGTCCTGACAATGGCCCAAAATTTCCTCTCTATTGTCAATTAGATGAAAAGCTATGACAATTCTGTCTGCACACAGACTGTAGTAAAAGATTTCAGTGACCCAAGTAGATGTCAGATAATAACTACTGCTCTAATTTCTCCAAACTATGAGTTCAGAAGTTTAAGCTGATACAAACAGTATGTTTTGCCATTGTAAACTCTCTCTTCTGCTTATCTGTATATTTTATGCTATGCTTATTAGAGTGATATTCCTCCTAGGTTACTCTTCCCACAAAACACTTGCCAAACTCATAATGATCCATTCATCCTGTGTCTTGATGTAAAAATCCTCATGCAAGACATTAGCTACAATTAACTGGACCACCTGCCCCCTTTCACCTACTTCCCTGATGCTACAGGAGATACCACCAAGACAACAAGAACTACAAATCTGGATCAAGACCCAGACCAGTAAGATGCCCTTCCACAAACTTCCAATTATGTTCATTTTTGGCTACTGAATAAGAAAAACTTCCTTCTTGCACTCTATTAGTTTCTACCAGAAAGTATTCAAAACTAAAATATAGAAAAGCTTCCCTCAAAACTATCCCAGAAAGATGAAATTATAAAAAAAAATACACCAAAACACGTAAATTACAGAAAATCATGTGCTTTTCAACCAGACTGACATAGGGGAAATGCAGACATTCCTTTGCAAAAAAGGACTTCTATTTTGTGGCAAAACTGAATATATAACTCAAGCTTTCTACTATGTAAACCTTAATCACTATACATAATGCTTATGCATATTTGAGGTCTTATGTTATCTGGGGGATAGAAAAATATAACCAACAAAATCCAGACATTCCTTGCTTCAAGATGGAAGTACCTATTACTGCTTTAAGAGGGAACAATTAAAGATCTTCCTTAAAACTGTTCCAAAAAAAAAAAAAAAAAAAAAAAAAAAAAAAAAAAAAAAAAAGCACAGCTACATCAACTTGTTTGCAAAAAAAGTGGAATAGAACAGAAAAATATAGGCATGTAAGACAAGTATAGGGTCTCCTACTTACTACTTACATTAAAAATATGGCTGTTACTGTACTCTGTATTCCTACCCAGTTATTGCTAGTATCAGTGAAAAGACTTCCACTGCTTTAAGGTATATGAATCTGAATCAGGAAAATATTTTAAAGTACAGAGCTTGAGAATTTGCATACTTTCACTGATTTTAGTGAGACTCTATGACAAGCATTACACTTCCACATAAGAATCCCGGTAATCAGGAGCCATAGTGAATTATTTCTTTAACAAAAGAATGGAAATAATACCCATATTAGGCTGAGTACTATAAAATTCAGTGGCTATTCTATTGCAGGCGAGATAATGTAAGCCTACTTATTTTCAATATTTTCTGGAGAATCTATGTGTTCAATGCTATTTAGATTTATGCAAGAAGTACTCTAGAGGATTATAATTATTTAACATAGCACTGTAAATACTGGATCCACAAGCATGTTATCTTTATGTCTCTGTTACCATGGCACTGAAATCATGGAGCAAATTAAAACACTCTTGTGACAAAACTTTAGGAAAAAAACTACCTCAAGAGCAATATTTACTTTTAACACTTCAGAAAAAAGTCTAAGCATAGTATTTAGCACTGTTGAATCTGAAAATTTTGTTCAGCAACCAAATCCAAGATTTTTTTTCATTAAAAGATAGTGGAAAACAATACTTTCACACATAAACTTTCTTTTATTTCCTAGCCATAGGAGAGAATTACATGAAATGTATACCTAAATTGTCTATTTTTTGCAAAATATTCATATATTACTAGTTGCTAAAACACAGTAACTGAAAAATTCATATATATGATGCTACTTTTTATAGACACAGTATAAACCTCTGGAACATTAATTACAAATTCACTCTCCAGGAAACTTTCATTGTTGCATCTTGATTTCTTGTTTCCACTCAATTAAAGTTCCTCTTTTAATATCAAATTAGGACCATTTCTCTAATAATCACTAGAAGATGTCTGCACTCAAATTGAGGCCAAGGAAGTTGGGCTGCAGAAGGGAGAAAAACTATGCCCTGTGTTGGACCACATGGTTTTCCCTTTGGACCAATATCTTGCAGATATAAATGAGAGAAAAGCCTAATTTTGATAGAATCATAAAATGACAAAATTATTTGAATAATTAGAATGGTTTGGGTTGGATGGGACAATAAAAATCATCTAGTTCCAAACTCACTGTCATGGGCAGGGATATCTTTCTTTGACCAGGTTGCTCAAAGCCCCATCCAACCTGGGCTTGAGGATGGGCCATCCACAATTTCTCTGGGCAACCTCTTCCAGTTTCTCACCAAACTCATAGCAAAAAAAAAAAAAAAATTCTTCCTTACATACAGACTAAATTTACCCTCTTTCAGTTTGAAACCATTGCCCATTGTCCTGTCACTACAGGTCTTGGTAAAAATTTTCTTTAAAATCCCCTTTAAATATTGAAAAGGCCAGTAAGGCCTCCCCAGTGCTTTCTCTTCTCCAGGCTGAGCAACCCCATCTCTCTCAGTCTGTCTTTGCAGGAGACGTCCCTCAGATCATCTTCATAGCCTCCTCTGGACTGTCTCTAAAAGGCCCACATCTTTCTTTCGCTGGGTAACCTAGACTTGGATGCAGCACTACAAGTGGGGTCTCAGGAGAGCAAAGGTATTTTCCCAAACACCAGCATGCAGACATTGTGTCTATGAATCTGACAAAGATGTCATTCACTGTGCAATTATTAGCCAAATCTCAAAAGAAGTATTTTTTTATCTTTGTTGTTAAGCACTGTGTGCTCCATTTCCCTTAAGTGAGCTTTTTTTTTGCATAATTTATGCTAAACAAAGTGTTCTACAATTCATGACGGATTGTTTCATAAAAAGAGGGGAAATGAAGAGGGGATGTGCTCATCCCTCCGACCAATTCACCTCTGATGAGACAACCTGACAACCTTCACCTACCAATATCAACAGTGCTATAGCTTAGCAATATTTGTTTCCAAATGTCCTTAATGCAATCACCAGACAAGCCATGCCAAGAGATTTTACTCCTTTATAAATATGAATGGCTGAAAGAAGTTGTTAACAATAACAAAAAATTCCATGCACTTTCTACAAACTGGGATAGTTTTGCAGATGACGTAAATCTTTTGTTCTACAGTGGATTGTAATTATCCAAACAAAAGGATTACAACTGCCAACTGCTTTTTGGTAGCAATACTGAAAACTGACAGAAGTTTCAGTAAGAGATTTGCCAGTTGGCACAATAAAGTAGGGAAACCCCTCCAACAGGCTGCACACGATACTCCCCAAAACACAGAAGCTGTAGCCCTTACTTGGGTCTTCTTTTCTCTTGTTGGGAAAGATGAAGTAGAAAGACCTTGCAAATATGGTGGTTTAGATTCTGGGAGTATGAGTTCAACAAGCGAGATAGAAATGAAAGCATACTTTGAAATTTAGGGTGTGGGGTACAGGGCCATCAGCTTGTGAACAACGATGTGCTAAGCTGAGGGCCAGCCCTCTTGATTAAACAATATACTCCTGCTAAGCTGAGGGCCAACTCCTTTGATTAAACAATCCCCTTCTGCTTGCCTTAGGTAATGGGACATTTCTATTGGCTGTATGTAAATGTTGTTATCTTGTATTAGATTGGTTGGTCCAACTCATACTATTCAACTTAGAAAGATATTTAATGTACGGTATTCAGGACCTCGCTCTCTGCTCTCTGTTCCTGCTCTGTCCTGGCCTGCTTTAGCAGTGCCTAGCAGCTACAAGCAAGGCCCTCACAATAAACCATGTGCTACCCCTGCTACTTTGCTTATAGAGATACTTTGTCGCCGACTCTACTGTCACGGAGATACTCCTTCATCTCTTCCTTACATTGAGGCAGAATCCACTGCTTATACTCAGATCCTCAAAACCCTGCTCTCGTTATAGTGCTACAAATACAGAACAAATATGCTTGTGTGAGTGGGCATCAAGATGATTACTCGGAAGAGAGGACAAACTGAAAATAGCTTGTTTTCCTGATTCATGAGCTCATAACTTAATCTTAAACCAGTTACTCAGGGCAAAACACCCTTTCCATTCCCCATGTGCATCCTGTGAGATGGCTCCCACTATGATGCAGCATCACAGTCAGCTCTGAGAAACTCACGTGAAATATTTGGAGTTACATCAGCAGAGCAAATGGTGGTATGGGTCTGCTTAATTTCAGAAAATGGCAGTGTTGGAATTACAATGTGGTGACAGGACTCATCAGAAGAATTTATTTCCATGCTATGGACCTGTGGCCTAATGAATTGGAAAATATTTGTCTATGTTCTCTGCTTCTGCTCCAAATTAAACTAACATCTTTTATTAAAAATGTCAATTTTATGAACTGAAATACATAACATGGTATAGCCTCATTGATAATGTAAATTTCCTTTTAGTATAATAACATTTTTTCTTGGTATACATGGGGGCTGTAAGTTCTCCACATGTCAAACTCTTATGTCCTGATTAGTATATTCAGTGCACTACTTAGACTGTTTCTGTGTAACTCAAGTAAAATTTTTAATGCTAGCAGTATTATAGTGCCAAGATTGTACACTAAAATAGAGATTGCATGCTACCTGTTTACAGTGCCTTAAAAACACAAGATCCTTTTGCCTATTCTTTTATGTTCTAGCTGATCGGGTAGGAACTTGTTCCAGTTTTCAGGAAGAGCAAGAAGGATGACCCTGGAAATCAAAGGCCTGTCTGTGTCTCTGCTGTGATCAGTAAAACTATGGAGAAGATTATCCTGAAGGACAATGCAGTCATTGGTCACAGTCAGCATGGCTCCACGAGGGCAAAGTTCTACTTGACAAACTTAATTTCCTTTTATGACAAGGTAACCCACCTACCTAATCAAGGGAAGCCAGTTGATGTAATCTTTTGGATTTCAGTAAAGCTTTCCATACTGTCTCTCACAGGATCCTTCTGGACAAAATTTCCACCCCACAGCTGGATAAACACATCATGCAGTGGGTGAATAACTGGCTCACAGATTGGGTACAAAGGGTTACAGTGAATGGGGTAACATCAGACTGGCGACCTGTCACTAGTGGGGTTCTGTAGGGCTCCATCCTTGGCCCTGTCCTCAACATCTTCATAAATGACTTGAATGCAGAATTCAAAGGTACAGAAATTAAACAAGTTTGCCAATTACAGAAAATTGGGAGAAGTCACTGAGTCCCTCAAAGGTATGGATGCTCTGCAGAGAGACCTGGACAAATTAGAGGGCTGAACAACCATCAACCATATGAACAAAGATAAATGCCATATTCTGCACCTGGGATGGGGCAACCCTGGATATATAGAGAGACTGGAGAACAAGACACTGGAGAGCAGTACCACAGAAAGCGACCTGAGGGTCCTGGTTGGAGGCAAGTTGAACATGAGTCAGCAGTGCCTGGCAGCCAGGAGGGCCACCCATGTCCTGGGAGCATCAGGTACAGCATGGCCAGCCAGGCAAGGGAGGGGATTGTCCTGCTCTGCTCTGCACTGGGACTGCCCCACCTCCAGTGCTGGGGGCAGTTTTGGGTGCCACAATATAAGAAGGATATTAAACTGTTAGAGAGTGTCCAAAGGAGGGCTATGAAGACTTGAAGGGCTATTGAGTGGAAGCCATATGAGGAGAGTCTGAGGTCAATTGGTCTGCTCAGCCTGGAGAAGAGACTGAGGGGAGACCTCAGTGCAGTCTACAACTAACTCATGAGGGGCAGACACTGATTTCTACTCTGATGCTCAGTGATAGGACGCCAAGGGAACATTATTAACCTCTGTCAAGGGAGATTTATGTTGGATATCAGGAAAAGATTTTTCACCTGGAGAGTGGGCACTGGAATAGGCTCCCCAGGAATGCAGTCATAGCACCAAACCTGTCAGATTTCAAGGAGTATTTAAGACAATACTCTCAGGCACACGGTGTGACTCTTGGGGAGTCTTGTGCAGGGCCAGGAGTTGTACTCTGATGATCCTTGTGGGTTCCTTTCAACTCAGGATATTCTGTCATTTATTATTAACAGACAATTTCATTCAACTAGGTCTTTCATTCTTGGGTGTCTTGGAGGAGACAGGACTACTTGGGGATCTTTAAGGCTCTTTAATGGAGGATAACAAAACTTTGCTTGTGCACAATCCCCTCTTCTGACTCCATGCCACCAAGAAGAAAGCAGCATGACCTGTGGAAAGTTGCTCCTAAAGGGCTTATTGCAGCATCTGCTGGAGATCTTCCAAAGAGTAATGCTACCCTGCAGTGTAAAGAAATGGTTTGATAAACACTCCCTCTTAGTTTGGAGAGACAAAGGCAGCAAGAAGAGATTTAGTTTATACTTCAGAGACTCACAGTTGTCTTCTTCTAATGAAGTGATCTGACTCTGTTAGCTTTTCTTGCTAAAAAATATAAAAACTGATAGGTCATGTTAACAATGTTACTATCAGCGGCTCAGGGATGGCATACATATTCTCTGCCGGAGATTTTGCCTAGAGCTGTATTACTCTAAATAGTCAAGTAATAAAATCCAGCCAATTACATTCTAGAGTGGGCTAAAGGAAAAGTGAAACCAGCAGCATTACAAGTCATGACAGATTTATTTTCTAAATTCCTATTTCCTTAAATAGATTCAATGGAAATTCTTGCAAGAATCAATTTACATCAAGTGATAACAGGATGAAATGTTGTTCTGACAGAGAACAAAATGATTCCATAAATCTCCAAGTATCTGTGTTAATTTTGAAGTAGCTGCCAAAACCTCTACGGCTTCCTGAACAAACTGTTATTGCTTATAGTATGCGTGTCCAGTGCTCATGCAGCTTAACCTGGACATTCCACAGCACAGGAATGAAAAATCTCTGATCACAAACACAGCATTTTTCCATGTTTGCTGCATACTGCAGATATGACAGTAAAAAACATACACAATGCACAGAGGTCTCTCAACACGGTAATTCTGTTCCCCCCAAGAACTGTCTTTCTCCTCTCCTGTGAACAGGTTGAATTTGGTTTTTTTTGACCACATAATATCTTTTGTTTCCTCTTCCCTCCTCTGCCCACAACAGTTCCTAAGATCATTTTAGAGAAAAAGTTTTCATTTTCCTCCTCACACTATATGCAGATAGGCAGACACACTCATCTGTCACTTAATTGTATTTAAATTGGTGATGTTCTACCAGTGTAAAGGTGGTGTGAAAGGGCAATTTGGCTCCATCTAGTCTTCATCTGTTCAAGCTCATACTAGCACACTGAGTTCCAAATAATTAGGAGCTTTTCTCCAGCTGGTGTTTTGGTAGAAAAGGTGGTTGAGCAACCAGTCTGGATTTTCCAGATCTGAAAGAGTCTGAAGATGCCTTGAACATTACATACACTTTCCTAACATGTTTTCAGTGTCAGCTATAGCACAGCAGTGGGTGGAATGACAAATAAGTATTCTTTGGGAATGATTTGCCACTGTCAGGGTTCAGAGGAGTTCAGAGCATTAAATTTGTATTTATTTACTAGTGCTTTTCACTGTTTACCAGGATTTCTCTCTTGTCCAATTCATTCAACTACACTCAGAGAAGAATTGTTTTGTTGCCAAACCTCTCTTGGACTTTATCTTCTACAAAGTTTGCACACTTGAAGAACAGAGGAATTTTGAGTAATATTTTGCACATTCAGGTTTCACTTCTGGTCCTGTTAGTGATCTCCTGTGCCACTTCTCAATGTGAGTTTTTTGGAGACAGTGTGAAGCACAAGGTTAGTGATGTGTGTATAATGTAACTTAACGTTACTAGTAGGATTTATTTATTTTTAAACTAAATTGTATAATTCTCTTTAACAGGTTGGGAAGCAACAAATGGATAAGATGTCAAATATGCTCACCTCTCAACCTCTCCTTAACAGTATATTTTAAAAGTGAGAAGGGAATATGAGGGCTGAAACCATTCACTGGAAAAATTATCATGCCATTACAGAGGGTTCTGGATATTATAATTCTATTTCCATTGGACTTCCTTCCAAAAATTCAGGTGGTTTCTGTTAATAGCTAGAGCATAGTGAAGACTACTAACTTAATCATCTGAAAGACTATTTTAAAGAATGACTTACATTAACAAGTATTACCAGCTTCCTGCTCAGACTAAAAAGAACTTATTATTTTAATACAAGTAACTCTAGAGTTGGATTTTTTCCTGTCTTCTGCCTCCTCTTGTCTCCATTTCCTCGAGTTTCACAAATATACAGTAACAATTAGTTGTGACTCAGACCAAGGTGGTTAACACAGTACTATTAATAAAAGCTTTCTGGGGAATTATAAACTACTTTTGCATTCATAGGTAGCAATATTTATCCATGCATTATTCATCAGGAGATGATGAGCTGGATAGGGAAGATTGTATTAGTGTGGATAAATTAAGAACAGATGAATACCCCACCTTAAAAATCAAAGAGCACATGGGTTCCTTTTCCCTTTGGATTCTTTAAAGTGTTATTTCCCTTTTCTCTCCTCATCTCTTTAGTTATTTATGTAATTCTTGTTATTCTCTCTCTGCACTTCCAAGCTTCATTCAATTATAGCATTATGGGAAGAGAACTGAAACAAGAAGTATCACCATTAAAATCACAATAACAACAGAATTGAAAACAGCGGGTATTTTAATTGCTTCATTAAAACAACTCCAAAAGTTGTTATCTGCACTTCCATCATTTATCTGGAGGGAAAATTGACTGTAGTTCATTGCATGCTATTCGGATACAAGGAAATATCAAGAAACTTTTTCCACAAATACATTAGAATTCTTCAGTGGAGCTAACCTAAACTATTATCCATAACTAGGGTTCACATGGCCCATGCACATCACGTCTTTGAACAAACAGAAAATAAAACTGCACATGAGTTCACATACAAGTATTGAAATGGTGCTCCTTAGATGATAAAGAACCAGGAGTACCACAGAATCACAGAATGACATTAAACACCAGCTTCAGAACAGGGTAGCTTAGTGGTGGAAGAATTTATTTAGACATGTTGTCTCATCCATAACAATGAAAAAATGGGTGTTAATTTATATGATGCTCAGGTCTTATCCCCAAAATGCCCCTAGTTGTACTACAGCATGGCCTCAATGCAATCTTTTACAATCTTTTTATTAAACACACACACACACATGCACACAAAGATCCCAAAACTTCAAAATCTTGACCAGCTGAGATAACCTATTAAATAATGTTTAACAATCCATCAAATAGTCATTAATATGCTGTTCATTTAATTTTAAATGAAACACCATTAGGTCTGATGAAAAAAGTGGCGATACTTTTCATCGGCAGTAAAATTCAAGTGGGAAAATGGCCTGTGTTTTCAATAAACATTTCAGCACAGTTGCAACTCTCTTATTTAAATATTTGAAATATTGGAGAGGCTTTGCTATTTATATTTTTGATTTCACAAAGGGACTAGGAAATATCTGAATGAAAATTTTTCAATTTTCCAAACACTATGTGTCTAACTGCCACACTATAAAGAGAAATTTGCCCACTTTATGATTTATTTATAACAAAAAACTTTCCTCTATGTATTATTGCTAGGGTGGGGGCTACATCTGGAGGGGGAAGATGAGGAGAATAGAACATTAAGAAGAAATTCTGACATCACAAGTCAAAACAAAAATAGGTACTACCCATTTTCCATCCTTGTTTATTTTCTTTTCCTTCTCATAACTAACTCAGTTCAAAAAGCAGTGCTTTCCTATGTGATATCCACTTCATATTTCTTCAGAAAACTGTGCAACTTTGCATATCTTCTTTTTTATTTTTTAGTGAAAAGGCGAAAACCCAATCCTGTATTGAAACTATAATGTATTTGAAACTGAGTATTTTTCAGTTCAATTTAATGGAAAAAGTATAGGTTTAATTATTATTAAGCTATATATATATATAGTAACATATATACACACAAGCACCTGTACATACCCCTTTCTGTGGCTTGGAACAACAGCAAAGGACAGATGGACTTGGGAGGGGTTTCACAAGTACTGCAAAAGGTCTCATGTACTCATTTGTTTACAACAAGTATTTAAAAACACATAAATCAGCCACTTCAGGGCAAGCAAAGCAAAAAAAAAAAAGAGGTACAAGCAAAACACATTGTACAGAAAGCTAACTCATCTGCAGTGACATACAATAAATGTGAAGATTATAATCTGCTGTACCTCATGCTGCTCTTTCTACCATGTTATCCTCCTTACAGCAGTGACTTTATAAGCATCTCAGAAGGGAAGAGATACGGTAACAGGAGTATGAAACTGGTTTGCACTCCTAAAAGGCCGTAGCCAAGGAGTTCCTGTGCTCCTTAGAGGCTTATGTGGAGTCTGTGGTTCAACACAAGAGAAAAGGTTCCTAAAACAGTCTTGGTCCACTGTAGCACACAAGGCTTGACAAGAACTGAATCCTATCCAGTAAAGGACAGAGCTGTGCTGAAGAGTGGGTTTACACACATCGAGTGAGAAACAGCATCTGAAAGCAATAAATCCGTTGAGGGGATCTACGAAGAAACTTTGAAGAGACAGCATTTCCCCCCTCCCTAGAAGCCTTTTTAGCACTGCACTGTGTAGGAGGAGACACATGTAACTCACAGAGAGGCTGGAGGGCTTACAATTCAATGAACAGCTCTCGTTTATGCAAACTTTCAAGGACAAAGTTTACTGGTCAGTTCTCAAACCTTTTCCTTCCACTTAGCTCCTGGCAGCCAGAACCTTGGCCTCTGACTACCCAGTAAATCCCTGGCAGTAACTAACTCTCCTTGAAGAAAGCAGTGGTAGCAGGACACGTCTATCTACCTGTTCTGTGCAAACACAAGTATTCTTTCCTTCAGAAAGCAGTACAATAACTCAGCTCCCATCTTCTCACTTCTTCCCTCTCCAGATGATTTCTTTTTTATATTCCTCTAGTTGTTGAGACTGCAAGTCAGCTAATAGAGCTGTAGCATCAGCATTCTCAGCACTGTATGAAGCAGAAATACTTAACATGCCTATCTATATGTATTTGAAGAAGCTGGACTTCCAGTGCATGCTTAGATTTCTGTGGCAGGGTGCTGCACACTCCAGAAAGCAGCAGTTTCATGTGAGACCCTCAGAAAACTTTGTGGCAATCCACATATGAAAATGCACATCCTGCTTTTAGCTTAAAGTCAGCAGGGTTTATCTAACCATCAAATTTACAAAGCCATTTTTATATATTTGGTGAAACATTTATGTGGTTAGTCAAATGTGTAAGTCCATGAAGTAGTGTAGGAAAGGATCTAATTATCCCAGTTAGTGGCTGGATCCATTCTTCTCCCTTTCTGTGGGGAATAGCTTTCACTAAGCTTGAGTTCCCACACTGTGAATAGGAGAGAAGAGGCCTGAAAATTTTGCACTTTCACAGTATACTCACAACTGACATTCCTCAGAGCTTCCGAATGACAGCTTTCATGTGACAGCTTTTTGGGGATAAGCTTTTTTTCTTTCTATTCATTTCTGGATAGCTCATTTGAAATTGTGCAAAATCATCTTTCCCCAGGCAACACAAATAAATCAATATGCTCTCCACTCCCAATATTTTTGTTTAATTCAACAATCCTCTACACTGCTATTGTGTGTTTTCATCAATATAAAAACTCTTTTCAGTAATGATGCCAATGGTAAGCATTATACTTCTTGTAAGTTCTGCAGCAATATGAATCAAGGCATAGCAAAATTCATGGCATGTTCAGATTCACAGGTTGTGTTAGGAGACATTAGGCTTTAACTGTGCTTTGTAGTTCAGCTGAAGCAAGTTTGTGTACTGATGCTAAACATGACCTTAATTTTACTTAAATAACAAAAGGCAGGGAAAGCTTGCATGCCATGCTGATCTGAATGCAGAAAACCTGACAAAAAGTCCTACAACTTCTGTATTTAAACATGGTCTTAATGGCAAAGCTGTTACAAACCCCAGCAACCCTGGACAACTCTATTCCTCTGAATTCAGTCTTTCGTGTTTCAGCACAGGCCAGATGTAACAAGAGGGAACAGCAAAGTTTGTAGCGCTGCTGTGCGTGATGAATTTGCATAATGTTACAGTATGCTAGACAAAATTATCCATTATTCATTGCAAAGAAATTATCCAGTCATTCAATATATGCCAACAGTCAGAGCAAAAATATCAGTATCAAAATTTCCTTAATCCAAATCACTATTAACTTCATTATGTTCTGTCACATCTTGAAGATGCTGCATTCAATTTAATGAGCTGTTTCTATCCCCTAAATAAAGAATTTTAACAGCAGCATAACTGTAAGACAACACAGAAGACCCTAAGGCGTTTTCTGTAAGCTCTCATAACCACTACATATTACAATACCATTCACTTGCTGCAATTCATTGAGCATTTGTTTATGATATCAGACCTTTAAAAGGATTCATGCCTGGGTTCATGTATAAGACAAGGTTATATTGCTTAATATTTAAATGGGCAAAATTGCTTTAACGGGAAAGAAGGTGCAATATCTTATCTTTCACCTACTTATTTGTTCCCTGGTTTTCTAAACATAATGTCTCCATAAATTTGCTGGCCTGGTTTGCTAAGAAACCACAATAAGACTGGCCTTTCTAAAGATCTGCCATCTGCTGTCAGTGCTCTCCACTGATGTTACACTCCTAATTTTCCTCCAAGTTTTTTAGGCTTTCCTTCTTTGTGCCTTCTCTCAGTTAGTTTCTTCATAAATTGTTTAGTTTACCTGCAGCTAAGAAGCAGTCCATACATTTAATCACTGCTTGTGAGCCTTCAAAGCAAGACATATGGAGAAAACCCCAAATGAGTGCCAGGAAGGTGTTATTTAGAGAGTAATTGCATGGTATCTGGTAGGTTTCTTACTCTTACGGATGTCCCATGGCAATAGTGACACTTTACTCAAGTGACAGTAAGAAATTAAAATCCTGTCTTTCCAGGGACATGCACAGAACACTCCTCATCATGGGTGTCAGCAGCAATTTTGGTCTCTGACGTACACTGAACAGAATTTAGCAACTGATAGGCAGAAGCCAATCTCCACAGACAGAAGGGTATATGTTTAAATCACACCAATTTATTCTGATAACATTGAAAATACAGGATAGTCAAAGAAGTGTGATCCGGTGACATGCAAGCTATAAAACAAGTCTCTTTCACTCCAATGGAAATGGAACCAAGTAGCAGAGGTAGCATATTACCTACCACAGTAATTTGAAGATGCACTATATTTATCTCATTTATAGAGTGTTTAGTGAGAAAAATGTTGACTAAAAAGTAATATGGGATGAGATTTAGGTGCTTAAGTATAGCCATCTAGTGCCATTTTAGATACACCCTTCCGTCTGAGACATTTGCAAAATACTTAGAGGAGACATCTGAACAGACACTAAATATCTGTACTGAAACACCCAGAAGTTTATCTCAAAGTGTGTAAAATGCAGAATAATTGGAGGCAGTGGGAAATGGGAAAAATATTTTAAGATGAATAAACAGATAGATGCTTAGTTAAGGAGTCTACTCTTGCTTCACAGGGTGAGGGCATTGTAGGGCAGATTAAGGGATTTCTGCTTAGCAGGTTACTAGCTTGAAATCTTTGAAATTATATCATGGGTACAAAAAATGGAAACTCACTTATGTCCTAAAACTCACATCATTCTTCAGGCTCATGAGCAAACACTTAGGCTCATAATAATTCCATTGCTGTCATGAACAAATAGGTCAGCTGATCATCATCAGACTCACCAAAATTTCATTTCTCAATGTCAGATCATCTAATTAAAAAAAAATAATATGTGTCATTGCCAGCATTATCTATTTCTGTTCATACTTAACAACTAGAAACAGCTAATTATTATTTTAATGTGAACATAGCAAATGCAGGTGAGGCATGAGAAGGATTCACATGGCTATATGTAATAATATCTTGCAGGAATAACAGCTATGCTAAAAGCTAGAATTATGACTCCTAGGAAATTTGGAGTACAACTTTGGAGCCTAATAAGGAGTGAGTGTGGAACGGAGTAGCTGGAACATTTCACAAGGTAACTGGCATCATGCTGTGGCATAGATGAGGAGGATGGACATTAAATGAAAGCAATTAAAAAGCACTGCATTCAAATGTGCGACTATTATGCCCACACTGCAGGAGACAGCAGGAGGCAGTGAATCATCCAACATTTAAATCAACACCCCCTTAAAACAAAATGTATTCAGCTCAACGTGGGTATCTCCAACGGGCTCCAAAAGTTCTGACAATGCGTGGCATGGGTTACTCACATCTTGCTCTGCCCATGATGCAGCCACCATTTAGTAAGCAACTTGATTCGGAGGCATGGAGAGTTTCTGATGAATCATAAAATGCACATTGTCTGATTTAAGGGGGTTTTGTCACCACTGTAGATTTTCTAGTGCTAATATTATGTAGAAAAGGGCTTTCAGGGACAAAATGATGATACTGTTGAGGGGTGGTGGGTACGAAAAGAAGAGAAAGGAGAAACAAATTCAAGGGTCCTTGAAATTGACAGTGGAAGTGCTGTGGCAGCAGCATGTATGTTTTCTACATTTTTGCTTTTGTTTTTTAAAAGAAGTGAATATTGAGGCAGCATTAATTAAGTTGTTAAAAAACCTGGCAGAAAAATGTGTCAACAAAACTCCTTTTTAAATCATATTCTATTAAAACACTTTGAAGGATTTCTATGGAAACAGTAGGTTGTTACAATGGGAAATACCCAGCATAGCTGAAAATGTCAATCTTTCTTTCGGCAGTGGACTGGCCATAAAAAGAGATTCAGTGGAAAATTGGGATCACTTCGAAGCAAAGCCCCAAGTAAGGTAGTATAGCAATGCAGGAACACTTAAAATGCAAGACAAAGACAGTGATTGCCTTGCTGAATAGCAATAGCACCATGCTAACAATAAAACATTCAACTACACTGCCTTTTACTTTGGAAGAGTATACTTATACTTTGGAAGAGTATACATATATATATATACTATATATGTATCAGGATATAGCATCTATCTGGAACAGCTCTTGCTGCTGGTATTTTTTGTACTTGGAGGTAACTTCTAGTGACAGAAAAAGAGGGATAGCTCACAGATTGCCCCTTTTACAGGTTTCTCCTGATGACACTCCACACCACTCATGATCAGCAGTACTGCCTCGGCCTTATCTACTGCCAACTTATGCCTTCTCTTTGTACCATTTTCAATGTCTTACTTAACCCTTCTATGTGCCTTTCCCAGTGCCCAGAGTAGAAGTACTTATATGTATTTTTAAAGAAAACCCTAAAACCACAATGTATTCTTTAAAATAGTGTAAACCAAGAAAGAGCTGCCCTTGCTCTTTTCAGAAGGCCCTCAGTTATGCACACACCCCTTCCCACACTCTTCCCACACACATAGATCCTATGACTGAAATAGATCCTCCTAAAGCATGTGAAGGCTCACTATTGTGAAGGCTCACTTTAAATCTCAGACTCTTAATCTCACCAAAATCTCTAAATTGTATGAAAAAGAAAATTAGCCCTCTTTCTGTACTTGTTTCACAATAGCTGGGAAAAGCATACTGGTCCTTATGACCACCATGCACTCCAGCAACTTGGAATAAAGCAGGTTCCAAAGTGCTTACAAAAATGAAGATTTTTTTCCTATAATTTACAAAAGGATGCAAGGAAGCACAGAGACATCATAAGCATACTTTTTATGAGTGCTTCTTGAATTCTGCCTCTGAAATTCTGGATGGCCATCTCTTGCTGGTTTTGCACAAAAATGGGGGTCAAAGGATTCTCTTGGTGGCAAGTTGCAGTTTGGATAAATGAAGCACTGGCTCACTGGTAATATATGGAGTAGAAGATACTGGCCTTGGCTACCATAATGCTGCTATGTTAAACTGGTATCACTGCCGCCTTTACTCATCAAACACATGAATATCTGTCAAGTACTAATAAAAATTCATTGTTTTTTTCCCTATGTTTCTTATTTCCCAAGAACAAAATGCATTTCATATATGGACGATGAAATCTGAAGGGCAATGACATAACTTGAATGAAATGTTGCTTGTTGCTCCTGGTTGTTATTTGTTGACAAGTCCATTTATTTAAGTGTGCCAAAGTAATAACAAGTTGGAATCTAAGATAAGCATTCCAGAACACATTATTGAGGAATGTTGTGGGCAGCATTGTGTTTCATGCCCTGTGTTGTCTGTTGTATCGGTAATGAGTTCATGACTAAATATGTTTTTGGGCATTTGCCAAACTAATGTGATTGTGAAAGACTGAGGACCACAAGAATGATGGCCTGATGCTACAGAGCCCAGAAATGCAGAAGGTCTTTGCTAGACCAGTAGAGGATTTCTCAGTAATCATCGGTAAATTATGCAATTACAGCTGATTAGCGTCAAACTCAAGTGGACACAGGGATTGAATCAACACCATCACACTGCACAGAGTAAAACAGCACTCCACTACATTAAAATAGGCCTTCATCAATAAGGATGATGTATCTGCTCCAAAAGTAACTATTTTATGAATGATATAATTTTTTTCCTTGGAGTCTCATCTCTCAATCACCTTATATAAAGACTTAAAAAAGAGCTTGGAATACATACCTCACTTTGGAAAAATTTCCAGTGCTCAAATGCTTATGAGGAGACAGAATATCCTGATCCTATAGCATCCAGCAAAATCCCACTCACAAGTACAAGCTCTATGTGAAATTTTTGTGAAGTCTGCCTCCAGCTGCAACTGAAACCATCAGTTTAATTTTCAAAAACAACTAGTGTCTTATGCTTGATTTGAAGAGGACAGAAAATTCCTAAGGGACAATACCTTCCAAAAACCCTGCTTCTCTGAGAATGCTTTGAACTGCATATCCCAAGTATGACCCATCTTTACATAACCAGTCTCTTTTTAAAACTTAGGCTGTTTTCTGGTTGCCAATTAGAACACTGAGATTTGTAAGTATAGTCCAAACTGAATCTTTAGATTAGTACAATCAGACAGTAAATAAAAGGTCACTTAAAGGCAGGGAGTTTCTTTTTTAGCAAGTTAAGTAACTTTTACCATGGCTAAATTAGGAAATATAGCAATATGCAGTTTGAGGTATTAAAAAAAATAATTCACTGCAAAAAATACTTCATAACATGTAAGTATAGAAAATCATAAAGACTTCTGCCAAAAAGGCAGGAAGCAAAAATTCACCATTTTATCTTTACTAGAAATGACAGGAGGTTCTGAAAGGTTCAGATGGAGAAACAAATTTCTGCAGCAAATTGTACACCAGACTTTTGACTTTTTACACATTACTCCATCAGTCTAGCTATTCACCGGGTGAGTAACTGCTCATCTGTACAAGATTTGTGTTCACAACTGACAGTAACTGTCTCATGTCCAGAATGTAAAATCATTAACTCAAGTAGAACAGAATCATGAAAATTTGTCTTAGGTGAAAATCTCATCATTATATTGTAGGTTTGAAGAATAAAAACATCTCAAAAATAACAAAGTAGTAACAATCCGTTGTGAAGACTCCCGTCTGTTGGGAATGAATTTAAATCATTTTAAACAAAAATAATAGACAGGATGCAATTACTGGCTGGCAGTTCTTTCTAAAATGACATATGGCACCAATCCTGACATCACAAGGCTAATGGTGCTACATGATTTTTTTGGTTATTGTTTTCTTGTGATATTACCAGAAAGGGAAGTGTTACAGGAAATCTCAGTGGACGTGTTACCTCTTGGATTTTCACTCATTGAGAAGCACTGGTACATAGTGAAAATGGCTTGCTTAGAGATTGATGTTATTTTCCCAAATTGTTGTCCTGACTCGTTTCCCAAACCTTACACTAGCTGCTTTTAAAATGTCATTTTAGCATGTGTCTTTCATTCATAAAATCAAAAGCATGGTATCTTTTTAAAAATGTAATCCTGAAGAACTGATCTGTTTTGAATTCTACTGTTTTTCTTGTTGACAGAAAAATACATGCCTCTCAGATGGAACTACTGAGTCAAAGTATTTGATTGTGTTAATAACCTTCATATGGGTAAAGGAAAATTAACTACAAGAAATATATCTGTGCACAAAAACAAAACCAGCAATTGAGTATCTTGGGGGGAAAAAAGAATTCTTTGAAGAACTTAGGACCTATGTCAATTTTAGAGGTAATTTAAAGTCATTCTGGTACAGCTGAACTAATGAAACCTGCATCCTTACATATGTGTCCCTTTTGTCCCATGAAGACTAACCCATTTCCTTCCTATTTTGTTGCAAACACCCTAGATGGTGTCTCTTATCCACCAGAGGAAGCATGTCACTTACCCAGAGAGGAAGTGGGGTCTGAAGGCCTTGTCAGATAGAGGTCATAACACCTGTTCTTCCTGCTTCATCCTTACTGCACCTTCCTTCAGAACTCACTACCCAGCTCAACTGATCGCCCCAGAAAACTGCACAGACAGACCCATCTCTGACATGTCTGCCTGCCAAGCCTGGCTGAACACAACCATGAGTTAAATAAAATTTGTGGCAGGAAGAGTGAAGGATAGAGAAGAGCAGAAAGCAAAGAGATCCACAGACTGATAGGTACAGCCATATGAGTTACTTAGTTCTTGTCTCCTTACAAGGATAAGGAATCTAAAATAAAAATTAGATGTCTAAACCAGTGAGGGGATGTACCAGAAGAGGCGATAATACATGACCACAGTCTTAAGGGTACCAAGCTGAAACATAGCAGAGATGAACATATTTATTAAACCTTTGTCTCAAACTAATTGTGAATAAAAGGTTATCTCTTTCCATCCAATTCAACTAAAAGGTGTTTCTGTAAGCCCACAGGTTAGCTTTCCATGAATTTGGTTTAACTCAAGAATAAAGGATTTCAATGTTACTTAAGAACAAGACTGGACTTTTTCCCTGTATTACTTAAAACCTGTTTCAGATAAAGTCTGAGGTAAGGAATATTATTCAGGGTATAACTGGCTGATTGTATTTCGTAAAAAATTTAATTGGAAGTCAGCATGGAACCAGGGCAGGATCTGAAGTTTCACTGCAACCATCCCAAGGCCATTTGCACATACATATGTGAAACTTTTGATGGCTGCTTTTCTTTGAGAAGTGTCCCATTCATCAATCAAAGACACTGTGCAGGAATCAATTAAAGTTCAATGCATTATTCACCAGAGATGAAATTCTGGAATATAAACCCCTCCAGACTCTCTTAAAAAAATCTGGGACCACTTCTCTATTAATCTATCAGTTTCGTGTCAAGCTTTCCTTCCCTAGTAAACATCCTCAGTGGCGTGCTTAGTAAGCAAATAAAAAAGAATAATACCAGTCTGCTTGCATGAGCATTGGAGAGCACTTAGTACGGGAATGTTGGAATGAAAAAACTGAGAGTATGAAGTAAGAGTATGACAGGAGTGGCTATGCAATTTACCAAAATCCAATTTACCAGATGGTCTCAGAAGTAGAAAAAGGAGGGAAGAACATGGGAAAATATTCCCCAGTGGGCCTTTCCTGAAGATCTCATGCTGCTAAGAAGAAGAAAATTGCAAAATTCCAGCTCAGTGCAGAATTCATACTGTTTCTGCCAATAGAAATGTGAACACGTGTCCAGGGGCAGGGCATTTACACTTAGAGCAGGTGTTGATGCCAGTATTTTCAGCACCAACATCCTCCTCATTAGAGAGGTTAAAATGTGAAAGCAAAGAAAAGGGCAAACCTAACAAAACCGAAATGACACCACATTTAAAAGCCTGATTAATATGAACTGTAAATACTCTTATTAAGCTTTTCAAAATTTTTCATTTGTTTTGTTTATAACTAACGACATACAATTGATGCATAGGAGCTACTGGTACTTTAAGGGTCATTTATAATTTTACTACAATTTTAACAAAAATAAAAAAACAGTCAAACCTTTTAGATTGTAATCCAGGGAGGAAGACACTTTTCTTAATGGCATTCAAGTGGTTCAGCCAACACTGTTTTTATAACACTGGCCCCTTTGTTAGAGATAATAATACTGGGGAAGACTAGGGAGGTAAACCACACATGTAATTGTTTTTTAAGATTCACTGTGGTGTTGGCTTATGTGTGATCTTTGTAAAACAAAGGGATGCAAGGTTCAGTGTTTACAAAGATCACTTCCAGCCACTTGGACATGACTTTCTCACTTCTGTGATGCTTCTTGTACTCAGGCATTTGCCCTTTGATTCAGCAGTCTTGAAAAATGTGTTTGTTGCTCAGCTTCCCAATTTGTTTTCTCAAGTTGAAGTCAGTGTGGTGTAGATGAGGTATTGAAGAGATTGCTTGGGTGTGTTCAGAACAGGCTGTCAAGTTCTGATGCTTCCATAGCTCTGAGCTGGTTTACTTCTGGTGTGTTGGACTTAGGAGAAGATCGCAAGAGAGACTGCCACTGCCTCGGGGACAGCCTGCAGAGAAACAGGAGAACTGCTCTGAGTCACTGGAGCCTACTTCACTGTCTGTATTAACTACTTATTTGAGGTTACCAGAATGAGCCTGCTGACCTCCAAAGAGAACACCCTATGTTTTGCATCATTTTGCCTGACCTCCCTTGCTGCAAGGATTTTGGAGCTTGGAGATGCATGGGACAGGAGAGACAGAGGGCAATCCAGGCCTTTCAACAATCAACTATTTTCTTGCCAAATAATTACTAAGAGGTTATGGGGCATCACATGTATTTGAAGTAAAAATATTTCGCAGCCTGCATATTTATTGGTTCCTTCTAGTTAACCTTTATGCAAGTAATTTTGTTCTCGTTTTTCCAAGTGTCCATGAAATGGGCTGTTCAGTTTTCTGTTTACAGGCTTTTCATTTTACTTCTCCTGAGTTATTTCCTTCAGGGACATACTGTAACTGTTATCTAATAATGGTTGTTACAAACTTTATGATTCTTAACGTATAGATCCTGCAGAAAAAGGAACTGCTTCAATAATGATAACAGAAGTCAATACCACAATTCTTGCTTCCAGACATCAATAGATTTCTCAGACAGCTATCACTAGGATTACAGTTTCTGAGCCTCTGGCTGCAGGTGATTACATTTCATTTTTTTTAAATGAGGTGAACAGTTCAATGACTGTAAAAATAAACAGAGAGGAAGTACAGAGAAAGAGGAAAATTCTATCTCGAAAAAAAAGAGGATTTTTTCCATTTTAGAACAGCAAGACTTTCTAGAAGCAGCTAGAAAGTAGAAACCTGGGGTGGAAACAATCCCCAGCAAGAGGACCTCACTTTATTTTGATTTTGTCTAATTACAACACTCTGAAACTCTGATTTTATGCATTTACAGTAAAATAGGTGTAACTTAAACCTTCTCTCAGGAAAATTCCAACTCAAGAAAAAACTCTGTACAAGAACACATGTATTTCTAACTTAGCAGCTTTGTGAAGAATTTAGTAAGGATACACAATAAAGGAGGCAGGAATTAGACATTACTTATGTATAGATATGAGGCCTTGGGAACACCTCTTTTGTTCTCCATGATGGCTTGATTCCAAGTCCCTACATTAATATTTCACTGTTCCTGAGAAGGACAACTTGTTTTGGTGCCATCTGCAATTAAAACTGATTTCTTCAACGCTTCATTAGCGCACACCAAACTTAGAAACAGCAGGGGCTTCAGTAATTTTTAAATATCTGTGAGTAGTTATGCAGAGCTAAAAGGGAAGCCTGTCTGAATCCCAATCTGCATCTCAAAGTTTATCAGCAGGTTTTTAACTTTCTTAAAATTTCTCGTGAAATCTCACAAAAGATTTTTTCTAAGCTTTTTGAAATACAAGTCTGAACATTTTTCTGTGTGGGAACATGCTTATGGATTTTACATTAAGGCAAACCAGAAAGCTCTCAACTCTACGGGGATTAATAACCTCACAAAATAATAGACTGTCATGTGTATATTATTTACATGACATAGTACTTTCCACTGAGACTTCCATCACAGGAAGAAAACAGAACAAGTGCAAGTGAAATATTGTAGGAAAGAACACATGGCAGCTGAAGAGTAATAATTCCTAAAGCAAGAAAGATGAAAGTTATTAATCAAAACTGTTAGTCTCTTCCTTCTTCCCCACTCACTTCAAAATACACAAGTTGATAAATTAGTAGCATGTCAACATAGAAAAGAGGCTTTCAAATTTGGTCACCCAATAGGACATAGAACTGGATTCAGAAGAAAGTTTAAAGGGCTTATGTGAATGTAAGTTTCTCCAATTTACAGCTTCTTCCAACCTTTCCACATGTGGAAATTCACTTGGAAAGTTCCAGAGATATAATTTTCACCCTCCTACACATCACCTCTCATACAGTTCACAGTTTGCAGGAATGTGAGGGACTAAAACGTTACCTGACATTGGTAATTGCAGACAGCTCAAACCAGAGCACATCTACTTACCTCTGGGATTGCAGAAACCCATGTCCACACTCCTAACCCCATGAGACAGAACAGTTCAGGAGTATGCAGATGAGAAAAATGACTTATGAAAAATGAGTTTTCAACCTCAGCTGGGCTGGCCAGTTGTAGCAGAGAGGAAAAGTGCTAGGATTGAATTATGGCAGTGATTTGAACACTACTATGTTACAAACTCTTAAAGCAGTCCAAGGAGGAGAAGAGAGGGGATAACCTCTGCTTAGTTTTCCTAGAACAGTAATAACATAAATTATGAAAGCCAATACATAAATTTTGCCTCAGGCTTTTTGTTCTTCTCAGCTAATTTTTCTACTTCAAATCCTACCAGTTTATTGTTTGCTCACTACCACTCATATACAAGTATCAATCTAACTCAAGAAATGCTAGGGGTTTTTTTGATTTTGGGGGGGTTTGTGTTTTTTTTCTTTGGAAGATGGACTGACCATATTTGGTTTTGATTACTGGTCTTTGAACTTATTTTATTTAAGTGCGGTCATTTTCTGAATATATCACTCCGTAAATATGTCACGGTAGGGTTTCATGTTTACTGTTTCTCAATTACTTCCAGATCAAATTTATTTGGTTTGAAACGAAAAAGATGGTACGTGTCCTTGGTTTTGGGCTGGGGTTTGTTTTGGTTTGTTTCTTTTTAGGCATGTGAAGGGGAATGGAAATGGAAGCAAGGTTAACCAGTATTATGCTGCCAGCTATGTCTCTGAAAGTTAGGTTGTCTCATGCACCCTCTCTAAGGCAAAAGATTTTGATGTTGGGATTTCATTGAGGAATCCGCTCGTGATGTGCAAGAAAGCATTCCACAGTTTGCTCTCCATAGGCCTGCAGGCACTCCACGGGCAAAGGGATTGAAATGTAATGACAGACTTACTCTCAAAAGTCAAGCATGCATATGAAAGTGGTAATACACGTAGGGAATGGATCTGTTGACTAAGAACATGCCATTTTCACAGTCACTTTTTTGACTGTAACCACATTTTAAACTCCAGACAAAGCTCTGCTTCTCTCTGCTGTGGTACAGCAGATGTGAAGCATTTAAAACCTTTTAACAGGACCCAGTCTACAACTAAATGACAAAGCCCTGACAAAATAATCCTTGAATTTGTATCCTTGGTAATTTTAATGTCCTGTGACGGTCAAAAATCTTGATAAATCAAAATTCTCGCACTGGAAAAGCAAAACACCAAGTCATGACTCATTGACTAGTAAGAGAGCAGATGTCTCCATGTAGTCCGGATTGTTTTAAAGTTTTCAAAAGTTTTAAAGATGCAATTTAAAAAATACCTCAGCTTCCCAGCTGTATTTGCCCACCACAATACAGTGGAGGAAGAGACAACATACAGGGTTTGGTTTCTGGGAAATCTCAGCTGCCTTCCTGCTGATATGCATGTTTCTTCAGTTCAGGGTATAGTCTACCTCCCCTTGAAAGTGTTATGTATTATACCTCCCTTATGAAGCGAGGCAGTGGAACACGGCACATCTCAGAAGATGGCTGTATCTTGCTAAAACAAATATGCCAAAAGGGGCTGTTGCAGGAGAAGGAAATTAGCAAATGAGAAAAAAAGTCCCTCTATCTGCTAAAAAACAAGTGACTGTTTGGCTCACCAGCCATTTTTCTTGACCTAGTAGAATACCACTGGCACTGCAATTATCATGTGTTAGTCTGTCTATGACAGTTACTCTTTTTTAAAGGTAATAGTCCCAGATTCCCATTTTACAACACACCCTGGAGACATGAAACAAATCAAACTATCCATATTTTGCAATAGTTTCTTGGCATGATCCATGTGGTAATTAAAAAATTTTAATGGAAATTGCTGCCACAATTTGCAGGCTTCCTTAATCCAGCTATGCTATCTGCAGCACCTCCAGGCACTTGTCTTGTTCTCATAATACAAAATCAACAATACCATGGCAGGACTTGAGGGGATGTCTGATGATGATGATACCTTAGATAGAGGAATGCCAGCATGAAAACTTGCCTGGTGTTTGGCAGGGGTTTTTTTTCCCTTTTTTTTTTTTTTTTTTTTTTTTTTTTTTTTTTTTTTTTTTTTTTTTTTTTTTCCCCGTTGTTTTTTATTTATCTAACTATTCTTTTACTAGGAAATATCACATGGAAAAACGAAGTCTTCTATTGTGGAGGCATCTGGACCAAGTAGCTCTAAGTGATTTTAACACAAAATTAATTAAAACAAAAACATTTAAACACTATAATTCTAAACATGGCCTTCAGCTACATACATGCCAAGCTACAGCAATTGCAATGCAATAAATCAGTGTGAGAAATACACTAATGAAGCAAAAACCTGATTTTTGCCAGGACAAGGGCAAAGCTCTCTTAAATATTTTGAAACTGCAGTCTTGAAATGATCAATTATCAACAGACAGCTGCGTGGAGGTTTTTTGTTTGTTTAGTTTTTAATGAAATTTAGCCCTTCATTGCTGTACTTGGAGTTGGTAACTACCACTTGTTTGGTTCTGACTTGAATAACCCAACATGTTACTTTCTAGTTTTCAAATTCTCATCCTGTTCCACTGCCCAATTTTCTCTTCCTCCTAGTAATCATGTCAAACCCCTCAACAGGAAAAGTGCACAATATCCTCCTGAACTAATTCTGTTTATCAGTTTTATGAAGACTGAAAAATCCAAATTATGTTATAGACTCTCCTATGAATACAAAATTCTGTGTTTCTTGTGTTTCTTTTGTACTGGATACAAAACTCTTTAGCCCATTCATATGAAAAACATCACAACATAATAGCAAGACTTGGAGTATTCAACATTTTTTTTAAATGTAGTATCATTGTGGGGAGGTGCTTGAGAATGTAGGGAGGTGGGCTGTGAGGGCACGTAGAGGGGGAGAAACACAGCCCTTTAAAAGGAGTTACCTATATCTGTTTATCCAGTTATTGCTCTTTTGCATATTAGTGGAACAGCTCTCCACACTGGTTTGCTGCCTATCAAAGTGCACTGAAGTATAACATAGCAAGCCACCCTCCACCTCGCACTGTCCCATCTGGAGGGCTGCAGTTTCAGAGAGGTCAAATGTCTTTTGAGACACATACTCCAGCTGTTGTTTAATACTAATGCTTATCCATGTGATGGTGTACACGATCTCTGTCTTTTCACCTCTGTGGAATACGAACACAACCCCAAATTCACTAAAGAACAACCTGTCTGACAACAGCCTCAGCTCACCTTTCAGACTCTCAAAGATTTGCCTTGTATGGCCTCTCTGTCCAGCTCTCTAAGATGGCACTGGTTCTCTCTGGATCCCCATTCCCTGTAGTGAGACTGTGGCTGCTCTCTGTCAGCCTTGGAGGAAGCTGACAAGCTGGAACAGGTCCAGGAATCAGTAGCTGCTGACCTCCTGCCTCTGCAGGTGGGATGGCTGTGAATCCCTGAGCATGCCTGGCCCCATGGTGCCAACTTGTTTGTGCCTGGGCTGTCTTTGAAGTCTACAGCCAAGTTACAGAAGAGATCACCTTTTCCCCTGTATTGCCCAGGGCTGCCTCAGGCCCACTGCTGTTTCCCTGGTTTTCATCACGCAGAGTAGGCAAGGCGCTTACCAGGAAATCCCCAACCTCTCTGGCATGCTTCACCTTAGAGTGGACTAGAGCACTGGCTCAGCACAAGCCTAAGATGCTGATCTATGTGGGCCTGTTTGCAGCAGCCTTTACAAGAAGGAGAGTAGAAGCTGGGGAACTAAACAGTTAAAATCAATAGCCTTTGCTCAAGACTAATTAATGACTACTTGCTTTAAAACTCCATCAATCTGCATTCCACAAAAATAAATTTCTGATATTATTCACGTGCTGTATCTGCTCTATCCTGTTTGAAGCAACAGATTAAACATAAAGCAATGGCAGGCAATTTAACCTTCCTCAGCAGACTAATACTGTTTATCTTATCATATAAATGATGAAAACAGACCTAGAGAATTTGGCACAGGAAACTTAACACACCATAGGATAAATAAAGCTTTAGGAGAAAATACCAAGCAGTCTACCATTAAGACAAAGGGGTGAAAGGTTGAATGACATGCATTTGAACTACCAGTGTCCATATCGAGACTGTCGAACTGAAGATTTATAATCATTTACTGCTGTTGTGCTGTAATGTTAATTGTTAAAATACAGAAACCTGTAAGTCTAAAATTTCCTGAAATACTGATTTTTAGTTCTATTTTTTTTTTAATTTTGTCACTTGACATCTCTTTATCTGAATAAAGAATATATCAATTAATTCATCATGTGAATTTTTTAAATCCTCTGACACCACTAGTTTGAATTAAGTTTTACTGGTTTCTAATTGCAATCAGAAGAACATACAAAGAATGGGACAATCAAGACATCACAGTAAGAGCAAAAAACCCATTTAGAATGTAACTAGAGTTCAGAGGTTAGCATAAAAAAGGAATGTAGGCTAGGAGGAAAGAGTGAGAACAACTTCTGTGAGAGTAGAACTCGGAAGATATTTGTATCATCTCCTTGTGACTGAGTCAGCATATGGCCGTTGATTAAATTCCTAAAATAATACTGACAACACCGTACATGTTCCTCATACTGCTACTATGACAAACAGTCCTGGCATGAACCATGACTATGAGACCCACCCTCAATCCTAACCTGTCTTAAACAAAGTTACACCTTGCAGGTACTTGGCACATTCTCCAACTTATTTTCAAAATCTGTAGTCTGAACATGTGCAGCCTTACAAAAGGGAAGCTTCAAGCTTCTCAGCCATACAGGCAACACCAACTTTCGCCATACCGTGGGTGAAGAAAAAAATCAGGGCCAAAGTATCGCAAGGCACTAACTAGGATACACCAGCAGCTTGGGAAATACAACTACCCAAGACCAAGGCCAGGGAGCTCAGTCCCTTGCACAGCCCTACGTCTTTCAATAAAGACAGAGAGTAACCCATTACCACTGTGATTGTGCCTTCATGAGTCTGCTTTCCTTAAACTAGAGCCTACCTTGCTTGAGCCTGATAAATTCCTTCCACAGAGTTGCTCTTCCTAAGAAGTACTGGCAGTTGAAAGTTTTGTTTAGACAACACCATCTCAGACCAAAAAAGCCACCATGACCATTCTGAAATCTTTAACTATAAGACAATCTCCTAAAGCCAAAACCTGAGGACCAGGAGAAAAAGGGGAAAAGCATGCCTACCAGGCAGGATCCATGCTTACTAAGCGAGGGCTAACCCCAAGCTTTAAGAAATACAATTATATTCCCTGCTATAGCTGTCGGAGTCCTACAGAAGGATGTCTCTATCTTGCAGGATAGCTGCAGCAGCCTGCATGCAACAGGCAGTCATGAAGAAGCAGCCCTTGGTGTAAAGGTGAACCAACAGGTAAAATACACCCTCTGAATAGGTGAGAGTACACTGACCAGCTGAGGTGAGCAAGAAGCTGCCATAATGTTATCAGCTGGTACACTATGCTGGGCATGTAGAATTTTGAAACTATAGATGGCTAACTTTTCTTCCTGCCAGACATTTATTTTGCAATGCAACATACGAAAAAAGGTCTTTGCATCGTAAATGCTCTATTTCATCTAACTGAGAACATAAAAGAAAGTTGACTTTTTCTTGGTTTTTATTTTTTTAACAGTTTTGGCTAATATTTGCATGTAAGCAGAAAGCATGATGGCCAAATCACACCACTTTAGAGTGTGCAGTAGGACAGCAGTTCAGAGCAGTGAGGCTTTTGAAAAGAGTGGTTTTTTAGTCATCTCAAGTTGATCCATTCCAAGCTTCAGAGGTGGGAAAGGGTATGATGGACTTTTCTCAAGGTTTCATATTAGTCTTCAACAAAATAAAGGCAGGCTGCTGAGTGGAAAGCTTCTTGTGGTATTCCTATACCTGTGTATATATATTCCTTATAAATGGGAAATTCAATTGCCCATAGTTAACACAGTCGTACTACTCCCATACACTCTGGGGTTTTGATGTGATACTGACTTAGAGGAAACCATTGCCATAAACTCATTTCACAGATGACTAAACAAAGAGAAGATTATCATAATTTCATTTGATGTTGGTAATTAAAGCTTTTGAAAAATAAAATGAAGGAAGCTCCCTTGCAATTTGGAGACTAAATAAAAGCACATATAGTTTTACAACACATGTATTTAAAATGGCAAGACTTAATTTCCTAAGCCTTTATTTTATGTATAATTTATGTAGATATACAGTACTGCAGGTATTTTAGTATAGCAAATGGTTAGGCAGAGAGCAGTTTAAATGTCATAAATAAAAGGAAAAAAATGGACACCATATGCAAAATCCACAGTTCCTGCCATCTTAGCTCTTTGGTCTTGTACCCTCCCCCTGCAATTAACTTTTATCTGAAAGGGACAGCTAGGAGTTAATTATTTTATACAGCAGCTGACACAAGCACATCCAATATGGTCCACTGATGGAGTCACATAAAAAAACCCAATTCCACATGCTTAGGGGATGGTGAAATGCAGGGAGGGTATGTGAAATGAAAAAGTAATATCTACTTTTTCATAGCTTTTAAATGGCCTAAGTAATCATTACTTGCATTTATTTTATTAAAAGCAGAGACTTTTTTGTTTTGATTTCTTTGCTCTGATTCCACTTACTACTGCTGTCTTTGAAACTCTACATTTCTGTTACCGACTGGACATTTTTGAAATAGTACCACTATCAGGTAGATCAGATCGTTGGCAAAAGCTTTGGCACCGAAGAGACTCAACAAATAAATTTCATCACACTGACCCTGTACTAAACAGCAACTTTATGTGGATAACCTCACGGGAATGGAAGTTGAGAAAGAGCTATTTCAAGGCCTCCAATAACTTAATCTCTGTCCAGTTCATAATGCAAAGCCATTTCTGTTTCCTTTGCTCACAGTACTAAAGAGTTTTTGGGATACTGTAATCCTAATAAGATGGGGAGGGCAATGTGAGGGGTAGGGGTTTGCTGGAGGGAGAGGAGATCCCACTTATATTATGTTCCATTTAAAAAAATAATAAAAAAAGAAAAGTAAATAGAAGGCCAAGTTTTTCATCTTGGAAATTCTCAGCCTCAGTTATGTGAGTGCAAAAAGTAACTTTTATTTGAAGAACTAACACTCACTTCTTTGTTAAGAAAACTTAAGGCACCACCCAGCAGACATGAAGGCTCCTATGTTATCAGCAAACTATTTCCTGGGTATATGTTCACCCTTTCCATGCAGCTTGCTTATTTTTTCAACTCAACTCAAAAAAGAAAAGAAAAAAAAAGAAAAAAAAAAAAGAAAAAAAAAAAAAAAAAAAAAAGAAGAAGAAAGAAAAAAGGCAGTGAAAACAAATTCTGTAACATTGCTGAATGATCTGTGTTTTGCAGCAACAACTACTACATTGATGTAATGGAAATTTCATAGGTGTCCAGATTTGCAGAAACAAAATTGGAAAAATGCCAAGAGGAGCCCTATAGCAACCTCAAAAGTTCTTTCCAAGGGCTCTGCTTGGTGCTGCTGACTGCAATCATCTGAGAGCAGTCCCTGAGAGGCAGAGGCAACATTCACAGCTGAGCAAAATAACCTGGGTAGAAGAACAGGAACCCCCATTCCCCTGGTAATGGTTAACCTAACCCCTTACCCAAAAATGTAACCACTTACACTGCCAATTCAGCATTTCAAGTTTGAGTTCTGCAGAGGAATAGGCTTGAATGATTATGGTCTCTGTGCCTCTGCCTCTCCTCCCAGTTTTGAAACTTTATGAACTAGGTTTTGACAAAGGTGGGAGATGATATGACTTGAAAAGAGATCAGATTCTCATAAATTTCTGGAAATCCAAGGGTGGAAGGAGAGCAAGAGTCTGGATATGCCTGCACAGCAAGGACACCCACAGCAGCTCCCAGAAGCTCTTTCCTTCATGCCCAGAGTATCCTGCAATATCTGATGCCTTGCACCCCACTGTGAAACACTCAAGGATGCTAAAGAGATAGGAGGAGGAGAGGGTAATGGATACACAGGGTTCAGCTCCAAGGAGTGTGAAAAGAATACTGATATACTGTGGGAGAGCCCTTCAGGACTACAGGGAAAGGGAGGGAGATTTTTGCTGTGGACATAGCTTCCTTAGTGCCACAGTTTACAGTAAGAATTGTCTTTGTACTGGATTCCCCTTCTCCCACGAGAAACATTTCTGTAAGAGGAATAGGAATGGTGAGGAACAACATCCAAAATCAATAGCAGACATCCCATGTGGAAAAGTAATCTTTTCTATAATCCTGGGAGTCACCTCAAGCAACAAACAACACACTGATATGGCAAAATCTTGAATCCAAAAGAACAGGGATAACTGGACCTGTAATAATGCCACATGTAGCAGGATGAAGCAGTTTTCACTGCCCAGAGTGAATGTAAAATGCTTGTCAGAAGCTGCAGTGTTCAGGGATCTCACCTGCCTCAAAAGCATGGGTTGCTGTCTCCACAGCATTATCTGGCAGCATAACCCAGTGCTTGCAACAAAGTCCCCTCTACCTCCTGCACATGGATCTCATTGACTCCCAAGAAAGTAAGGCAGAAACCCAGTATCCACTGGCAGCGAGACACTGTGCTCTCTTCTGCAGACCCATATTCATCCTGTTGGAGTGACAGAGCAAAACCTCTGCAGAGGGCTCAGGCCTCAGGTGCCAGGGAGCTATGCAGCCCTTGGTGGGTTCACAGCTACAGAATAGCACGAAGAGCAATATTAATATAAAACCAGATGGTGTGCAGCTTTTTCAGATGTGCTGGTTTGCCTTTGAGAAGGGTAGTATTGAGAAAGATGCAGGTGACCTCTATCCCCCTGCTACTCTGACTAAACCTTTGCTGATTTCTAATTTATTTTAAAGTACAATAAACCTTTTCATGAAGCTGCTCTTGGAAACCAGCTATTCCGAATGTTACTGTACATCAAGAAAAAGTACAGTGCATAGGCCATGTTAGTTTCTATGGGACTGGAAGGGGAGATGAAGTAGTCTTATGAGAGAGGAAGCTATTTTTGGCTACAGCTTTAGTCTGTGGATTTCACAGATTTAACTAGCAGCAGCCAGTCATGACTTTGCTATTTCAACAAGTGAGAACTTTAAACACACCTTTGCATTTCACCAAGTTTTGTCCTTGATAAAGCCAGCTGTCCATGCCTGTGTATGCAGACCTTTAACCCAGTCCAAACAAACAAACAAAAAAACACCAAAGAGCTGTTGTGATGGAGTAAATGCTTCTCTCTGTAGCTAGCCATTGCAGTTTCACTCACTTTGTCTCTTTAAGCTCATTGCCCTTAAGGTGTCTAGTAGCCAATAAACAGAGACCAACATTTAAGACAGCCTGCAAATGCAAAGTTAGCTTTACTTGAACATCTAGTGAAAGATGAGCCCAGGCAGCCTGCCATGGTAAACTAGCAGAACAAAACAAAAACAAAGTTTAAAAGATTATCTTCTGGAAGCCTTTTGCATGTTCAGCAATGTCTTTGTTTTTCAGGGTCTTTTCAGCTGGTCTTGACCTGCTAGAAGGAACTCTACACAGTCAATAAAATCCTCTCTCATAAGACCCTGAGACATGATAAGGTCTCAAACGTCAAGTTTTAAAGAAACAATGACAACAAAAGAGCAAAGTAGCAAAAGAACAGAAGATTGGGATCAGAATATGAACTATGAGGCAAAATTACAATGGTTTACATTTTTTAAATATCAGTGAAAACATTCAATTGCAAGAATGATTTTCATGCTTGTTTTCTAGCACCACCCCCCAAGAGACTTTTTTTTTTCCTTTTCACTTTGGCTGCTCAAGACAAGGATTTTCCCCTCAACTGCTTACTCTTTCACTCAGTCTTTAGTAAAATGTAAGCAAACAATTGTCGTTTGGTATCTGCAAAAGACAATACAGGTGGAAAGGGGAATACTGAAATCCAATACCTCCCTGTAAAAACTTACTTTACTCTCAACACTAGATAAGTTCCTTTTCTCTGCTAGAAACCTGACCTTGTAAATACACTTACTAGGATAGTGGTATGGGAATACCTATCCTTCTTGTTTGGGTAAGTTATCAGCAGGTCTTCCCTCTCATAAGACAGAAGTTTTCTGGAAAGTAAATACCTGACCCAACTTTGCAATGGCACCTTAAGAAAGCTTTTCTCTGGATTCTCAGTATGAAACAAGTGAGGTTGCAAGACAGAATGGGTCCCGCTCTGAAGTGCTGAGCACAAAGGGACAGTACAGCATATTCACTCTGATTGGAAAATTTTGAAAAAAATCACCTCCACTTAGATTTCTCAGCATATCACATGATAAAGCATTTAGTTTGTTGTTTCAAATATATTCTCACCAGAACTGCACTTTAGATTCTAGAGTTTTGAGGTGAATGTATTATTTACAAGTTGATTTAAGAGTAAATTAAAGAACCGCTCCTATTGATCACAGAATTTTGAAGAAAAATATAGTGATATCTATATTTAAGTACCTTTTTGGAAGCTTGTTGATGAAAGAAATATCTTCAAAAAATTTTATTTATTTTTATATATATATATTTTTTTTTTTTTTAAATTTAAAGTCACATGGAAGACACAGGAGCCACCTGCATTAGCAAGAAAATCAGGATTTGGCTCTGAATGACTCCATTGAACTCCATGCTATCAACCTAAATTCTACATGACATTCAAGTTGATCATTAAAGCAGTATTGCTTCTAGAGAGGCTCTTTCACATGTCAGAAACATGGACCACAAAAATGTTACTACTACACAACTGCTGATCTTTACATGCTTTGGAACTTTTCAGGTGGCAAAACTTTTATAAAAAAAAATTTCTCCCCTTCTTTTGTTCTTAGCTTTACATTTAATCAGAGTCTCACTAGTTTAAGTATAGAGTTTTGAGTATACATCTTATATATGATAGATGACCAATAGAAAATTAAAGGTCTATGCTACAACACTGTCAATCCTGAAACAATGTAGCATCGTGAATCCTAGCATCCAGCATCCACATCCAACCTCCAAATCTGTGTTCTGAAGCATAAAACAGCTCCAACAATCTTTTCATCTTACACAAACATCTCTGCGGGTCAGATTTTAAGGAGCTGGAGTCAGTCTATGCAAAACTTGGAAGTAATAAACACATTTGACAAGAAACTTTGAAATGTGCCTGATAGAATTTACCTCTCTGGTTCTACCCTGCATGAGTGTTCTATCTGGTACCTCTTTTCTACCTCTTGACCAAGTGCTGCCATTTGTTTCTCAGAGAAGTAGTGGAGTTTATATCTATGGAGACATTCAGAACCTGACTGGACACAATCCTGGGTGACCAACTGACCCTGTGTGAGCAGGGAGGTTTGACCAGATGATCTCAAGAGGTCCATGGCATCCTCAACAATTTCAACTTACCCTCTTACAAGAGAAAGGAGGAGAACACAAGATAAAAAGCAGTTTCCTGCACCACCATGCCAAATCCCCCACTCTGAGATATGGTAACAAGGTTTTGTAGTTACATACTAACAAGTCTTTGTAGCTACACCTTCTCTCCCAGCTGGAAGATTCAATGCTATAATGGCCAGGAAACTTGGCTTAATTTCCTGCCTAAATTTATCATAAGTCAATAATGATTGATTCTCTGGCCCATCTTAATCTTGCATGATCCTTTATTTTCCACTTTGTTTATCTACTGCATGTATTTTTAGGAAAAAAAAATCTGATTAGTTTATGATTTTTCAGACTGGAAAAAGAGATCTTTTTCTGCTCTTGTTCTAATTTTGAGGCACCTCCCTCAAACACTGTGTAAAAGGCTTTACATAGCTTCACAATAAATACAAAACTACCACATGCTGGATAGCACTACACCATCATCATTTGTTCTAGAAATGCATCTTTGAATGAACACAGACCTCATACCTTATTTTTGTTACTGAATTACCGGTGGTATCTTATAGTCAGCCTTTCAGGTTGGGACATTTGAGCCTGCCTACATTTCTTTTCTTTGTATGACCTTCCACTTTGCACTCTGAGATTCTACTTTTTAACTTTTTTTTCCTGGAAAATCAGCCATGAAACGTGCAACTTTAGTATGGCAGGTTCTAGCACTTTCAATTCACTAGACTCAAGGCTGCCTTTTTCTCCATTTTCCTTTCATCCCATCTTAGCTTCTTCCACTTTATCAAAGTTCATCTAAGCAGTTCCACAAAAATAAAATAAAATAAAATAAAATAAAATAAAATAAAATAAAATAAAATAAAATAAAATAAAATAAAATAAAATAAAATAAAATAAAATAAAATAAAATAATAAAAAAAAATCTGGATTCCTGGATTCACATTGATTTCAGGTTATCCAGTACTTTGGAAAGCTGAGACAATACAATTATGCCCAGAGTATGAGTATGCATGCATTCAAGCATTGCTTTTTAGAAGAAATCAGCTACATTTCTTATGCTTCTTTACGAAAGCATAAGAAATTCCATTGAATTCAAAATGATCCTGCATTAAAACTAACCAGTGAGATACACAAAGAGGCCACTTTTCTAGCTGTATTTCTATGGACAGCTTTTTAAGAGATCCCAGAGGCAAAGCAACTGAGTAATATATATGCAGTCAGAGGCAGATAATGCAAATTTGTTGATAAAGCAGCATGGCAAGACAAGAACAAGAATTTAAAACTTCTTTCAAAAACAGAAAGTGGTTAAAAACCCTGAGTGAAAGATAAAAAAAACCCACTCTAAAATCAAACCTTATTGTTAAAGTCATAGGCAAAACTTAGTAATTCTTGCTTTTCAACAATCTTCTTTATAAGGTATCATTTCTCAGACACACTTTACTCAAGAAATAAATATGTCAAATATTTGCACTGTTTCCTGAATTTTTTACATACCAAGCCAACTTCTAGTTTTAGACAAAGATTACAATCTCTTTTATGCATTATGTCTTTTAATACTCATTCATTTGGAACTCGGACAGAACTTCACTCTGTATATTATATATTTATTATATTATCATAAATGTTTTCATGTACTTACAAATTGTAAAACCAAAATCAAACTACCCCTAACAAACAACAAGAGTTATCCCACCCATATTCCAATGCCCCAGTGCAGATTACAATACAAAATCCATTGCAAGCAATAGAAGCTAAAACTAAGAAATATAAGCAATAACAAAAATGTATGCATTAAAAGAACTTGAAAAAATGATAATTTGAATGATGCCATAATACATTGGTCTTCCTGAATAAACAAAGTCAGAAAATAAAAGCAATTTAGTATTTTTTCAGTGAGTTATAAGCAGGATGCAACCAAAGGTATTTTCACTCAGGAATAAGGTTAGAGCAGTCAACAAGTGCAGCAATTGGTTTCAGTCTGATATATGTATTTTTTACCTAATTTATCATGTTGTAATGTTTCAGAAGCACCAGGTAGTGGTAAATATGTAAGGGAAACACCTTTTATGATGTGATTATCTATAACATTGCTCTCAGAATACATTCAGAGACAACCCTGTGAAGCAACCAGATCCATCTGTTCTGTTACTTTTTACAAGGAGAGCATAGCTAGTCACTGCAGAGTTAATATTTCTTTTCCTCCTAATAAATCATATAAACTGACATATAGAAATAACCAGAAATACCATCTGAGGAAAGGGACAGTGTCAGGAAAGACCTGCTTGGTATTTTTGATGTCTCTTAGTGTTGCAGAATCTGCCTGTCCGAACAACCAGAGGTTCTGTATTCAGAACAGTAGTATGTAGTTTGCTTTCTTTTTTAGAAAAACCTTTTATTACAACACAGTATGGCTTGGCAGTCTGGAGAAATAGAGGTAGTGGCAAATGTTTTGTTGCAGCAGATTATAATGAAAAATGTGGAGTAAGTTCATTGAAGCTGAAACCCTATGGGAGCATACCAATCGTCATGGGATTTTCTACAGAAAAACAGCCTTGGAGTCCCAGTGTGAAACTGAAGATCAAGGACAGTCAACAGCTCACAGGTGGTCTCTGGGGATAAGACCTGACTTCAGAGCTCTTTTTCAGATAGTTTCTCACATACTGTGTCAGACCCTTAAAATTGGGCCATATTATTATGGGCACTCATATATATATATATATGGCACTGCAGCAGCCCCATTTAACATTAAAAAAATCAAGCCTAGAAAGAGCTCCCACAGCTGCAAGAAGGAGCCTAGGAGAGCCCTATGCTGGAAGAGCCATCATGAGGCTGGTGAAAGATAGCACAGAGCTGGATATGTGCCCCAAGCACAGAGGAGTTGACTGATCTGCATGTTTGTGTTAGTGAACAAGTACACCCACACCTTCTTTGCAAGATGGAAAACTTTTAAAGATGTTTTCTACCCCCCTCTCCCCTATGCAACAGAAATATTTTTTATTACATGAAGTTTTTCTCAGAATAGAAATTGTATTTGTTGCCCAGCTCTTCATACTGTATTTCCCCCCTCACAGCTTATACAATCATTGGTGAAAACTATTACTTGTAAAAACAGTTCCTACTCCTATGACAAGCCTCAATGCAATCTTGGTATGTCCTAAGTAAGGACAGTTTTTGTGAACAATGGCCAGAGGAATGGGTCCAAATCGACATTTTGTATGTGCAGCACTTTTTGCAAACAAAAATAATGAAGTATCATTACCAAAAGTGGTTAATTACTGATAAAGTTAGTAAAATTCACTGTTTACTTCTGCTTCACCTTTAAATATTTTTTACTTTGTAAAGAACTGCCTTGAATTTCTTTCCCACTAGTTCTGACCACCTTTGTCTCAAAAAAGGAATTTAAACAGCAGCTCCTTATTTCCCACTGATGTTATTACATCAGAAAATGCATACTCTCGACTCTTTTCATACAGCTCAGCAGACAGAAATACTGAAGAAAACCTCTTTGCAAGGAGCATTCTTGTGTTGACAGGAAAATTGACACTATGACCTAATAGGACTTTTCCATCTCTAATTTCCCTGAGTCTACTACTCCTGTGGGGATAAATAACTTGTCAGCAAACTTATTATAGAAGAAAATATCACAGTAAAAATAGTTAGACCACCAATTCCTTGATGTAAGAATGTATTTATTCTTGTTGCTTATTTCTAACGGAGAAAAATATGTTTCCAGACGCTGTACAGTCAAAACTCTCAAGCAGCAGCAGCCATCAAATAAATCTACTAAATAACTCTCAAATACATAGGAAATTGAAGAAGTTGAATCCAAACTTTGTTTATTTACCTGCAGAGTTTTTTTAGTCTTCTAGAAAAAAATGATACATTTTTTTAAAAACATGGAATTCAAAGAATAATACCAATATTTTGCAATTCCCCTATGCACCACCATTTTTGTGGAAGTGGGGAGATGGATTAAGGTCAGTCTAGTACAATCATTTCTTCAATTCAGACAAATTCTAAAAAGTAAAACAACCAAACTGTTGGAAATATCTAAAGAGATGTCTTTCTTTCAGACAAACTTTGAATCAGAAACCTGCATTTAGCAACACAAAACTCCCAAGAAAGGGTGTCCTAAGCTGGATCCTGTCCATAACAGTGCTCTCACCAACAGTTACCTTTAGTTTTTTACTTATTTCCTGACATTAGGACAGTGAAGAGGAGAGCAACAAATCAGGTTTATATCTAACACAACCCACAATGACAACAATCCTTGGACACCATTGCTGGTGAAACAAATTTCCTAAAGGAAATTTGAAAGAAAGGGGGAGCACATGTTGATCCTCCTTGAAATTTTTCTGACTGGCTATCCATCCACAGACACCATTAACCGCTTTTTTTTCCATCCTACTCTCCTGTCTCCACCAAATCTGAATCTCTTTTTGTGCACAGCAGCAAAAGCCAGGATGTCTTTCTCAGTCCATCTCAGTTAGGGGCTTCATTATCACAGAATTCTATTATCATGAAATAATAGAACAGCTGTGATAAAGGTACCCATAAGGATCATCAAGGCCAACTCCTAGGCTATGCAGAGGCTAACCTCAAAAATTATACAATGTGTCTGCAACCATTGTCCAAAATCTCAAAACAAGACAGATTATGTATGATGATCTCTAATCAGGACATATTCTCTAACAGAAAATACGATTTGATTTTCTATAATGAAGCTCTTGATATGTCTATCTCATACTGTGAATTCATGAAGTCCTGTTGCATCACTATTGGTCTGAGAAGCTAACAGTCCTCTTACATTCGTTTTTTGAGCTTTTATTTTTGTTGTTTGTTGTGGGGTTTTTTGTTTGTTTGTTTGTTTGTTTGCTTTGGTTGGTTGGCGGTTTGGGGGTTTTGGTCTTGCTGATTTGGTTTTGTTTGTTTGGGGTGGTGGGGTTTGTTTGTTTTGGTTTTTTGTTTTGTTTTTTTGGGGGGTTTTGTTTTGTTTTGTTGTTGTTGCTGTTGTTATTGTTTTTTCTTTTTAGCATTGTAAAATCTTAATCTAGACTCTACCCAACTGAATGCATGAAGAAGGTAATGAAATGCAGTACTGTCTGCTAATGTGATTAATTATCCATCATGATTATTGGAGAGCCACAATTCATGACTATAAGAACCTTCCTGTACTTACCCCATTCCCTGGGGATTACCACAGCAGTATTTCACAGATAAAATAGTCACAAGTAACTTATAAAACTCTTACATTAATTACAGGAATCTACAGAATGGTTTCTGTATAGGATCTATATAGAAACTGCAACATAATCCATTGTATACCTGGCAGGTAAGTTTCCCTGTTTTCAGTTGGGTATGATTACAATGAGTAGCATGTGAAATTGAAGTTGTGTTCACAACAATATATGAGCATTTACAGTCAGAATCAACTACATAACTCACAACTGAGATGATATGAGATAGAGTCTCAATAACTGCCTGAGTAAAGTTGACATGTATCTTTTTAGAAGTGCAATGTGACCTATACTGTATTCTTTAAGATTTCAGAGTACTCATTATGTGTGGAATATGTTAAACTATCAGCCAGTTCTGTAAAACATCGCCCCTTTTTTTTTTTGTACACATGCATTTATTACTATGAAAGTATATCTCCTTGAAAAAGTATCTTGGGTACTATAATATTATTTTTGGCACTTTATTTTTGCTTTGAAGTAAATTAAAGAGCAAGTCCTCCACATTTTTTCCTGTCTAAATCAGTCATGTCTGTTGCATTTACATGGGATCCAAAACTATTGACTGAGGAAAGGTGAAGGAGAGGCAAAGAAGAGGACAGCTGATTGTTGATTTTAAACACATAATCTAAGAATCCAGGATTTTTCTTCTTTACCTTTTTGTTTTTTTCTTTTTTTATAACTTAAAACATCAAAAATATTCTATGAATCTTGAGGAAATGAGAGCAATTTCAAACTCCAGCACAGACTAGGTCTGTATCTGTGGGGAGTGGCCCCCCCATTAAGAGCTGCAAGTGCATCTAAAGGCAACAGGATCACAATTGCAGATCTTGTTCGTGTCTTTGAAATGGTATCGTAGAAAGAGATAAAGGCTCAGCTAGACAGTATATGGCTGCACTAAGACAAAAATGTCTTCCTTTTCAGTCAATGCAGGGGTTTTCTTCATCTGCAGATTCTCTTTAGAAGTCAGGAGAAAATATCGTTAAGAGTTAAGAAGCTGAGTTCTTTAATATAGATTAGGTATCTGTGATCTCATGTCCCCACAGGGTAAAAGGCAAAAAAAAAGAACTCCACAAACAAAAACCTGTCCAACAACTCAGCTTCAGAGGAGAAAATAGAGAAAACAGGTAATCTTTCCTCTCCAAATAACAGAAAAAGCCAGACTTCAACACATGGAGTGATATAGCTCACTGTGGCATAGCTATTTTTTTTCCTTACCTTGCCTTCAATACTAGTCAAATATACAAAACCACATTAAAAAGCAAAAATTAATTGATGCACTTAAAGCATTAAGAGATGGAGTCCAGAAATTTAATGGGAGCTGCTAATAAAGCCCTTTTCTACTCAAATATGTGTAAGAGGATTTTTGTAATTCACAGTCCTTCTTGCTTAACCACTTGTGAGTTACAAACCTTTATAATTCTCCTGCCAGGATTTAAATGTCAAACTATTGTTCACAGTTAGTAATCCATATCTGTAAACATTTTTTCTCACTTTGTCAAAACCTCCTTGATTTTTGAATCAGGCCATGAACATATCTCACTAAGCACAGATACTAATAGAAAAAACATTAAGAATAGGTTTTCTCTTACACTGGAGAGACTTTTTCTGTATTTCAGTACCATAGACTGTCTTCCAGCTATGGCACTATTAGTTTTCAGCTAATAAACCCGTCTATGAGAATTTTAGGAAATTCCTATATCTCTGAGCAAGGTTTGTAGCACACTTCACTAGGAAAGCTCTGCACATAGGGAAGAAAGTTTTCATGCCACACACACATTCATATGTGTATTCCTCTACTAATAGAAAATTTCAAAGAAGCATCTTGGGATAAAATATTTCCCCATATCCATCCACCATCAGGGAACTGATCTATGAATTAGTGATGCCCGAAGTTGAAGTCACCGTTTTGTTGAGTCCACTTCATATGAGAATTATTTTTTACACGAGGGTCTCTGATATCATCTAGCTGCTTCAAATGTGGAAAATAAAACAAGTGTCTATTTTGCATCCTGGTAATTTAAAAATTGGACAATCTACAAAAATGTTGTGGCAGGCTGTGCATGCATGTGTTGGGAGTGGCAGGCCAACTCTTTATTTTCTTCTGTATTTTCTTCTTGAAACACTACCTTTTGTCCATAGCCAGTATTGTTTCAGGAGTGATTTTAATATGTTAAAGATGGGCTTGCAACAAATGCTCTCACCACTTTTTAATTATTTCCATTGGATTTCAAAGCAGTCATAATGCAATTTACAATAAAAGATTTCTATAACTGTTTGAGAAAGCTTTATCTGTTGCACCATGGATATTTGGAAGTTTAGCTGTATAAGTAAAAAATACTTTACTTACAACATGATGTGTCAAAATTAGAACCAGACAAATCCTCAAACAAGAGTATGAAATGACGGAAACCTCTAAGGTAACAGCCAGGTGAAAGTCTGCACTATTTGCAGAAGAGTGGTTAATTAACATCACATCAATGACTCAGGGCAGATGGGTATCAGCTTATCAGAGACCTACTATGCTGCCTTTTCCAAATAAGGAAGAAAAGACAAAAAAACGATGTGACTTCAGACATGCAGCAGATCAATGCATTAAAATTTAGAATATTAAAAGTAAATTTTGAATAATAAAGTCAGTAATTAAGAGGAAAAAGAGCAACACAGAAGCAGGTTAAAAAAATCATGTGAAGGGAAGAAAGGACATATTCTATCTCTCAAGGGGAGCCAGATGTCCCTCCATTCCTGAGCTGGGTAAGGAGATTGCAGGGGGCCTTTGGGGCCAGGCTACCCCCCCAGGTAGTGGGAGGCAAGTAGCGGAGAGGATGCCAACCTTCACTACCCTCTGGTTCTAGTTACTGCTCTTCAGGAGTTTTCAATCCACACACTAGCTGTTACTTCCCTGCTAGCTCCCAGGCTTTCTTCCTTGAAAAGATTAAATGCAAACATTTCCAACCTCTTCAGTTCAGCTTCATCTTCCAGACTACTGGAGGGGTTATAGCTGCTGCACAGTACATTTTTTATCTCTGACATGATTATTTGTAATGTACATGTACTCTCTATTCTCTAGATCATAGCATGTAGATTTTTCCTAGTGCACAGGTCAGTGTCTCTTTTGTCATTGAGAAGGTACGTTTTGCATAGATTTTCTTTCTATTGTGAAGAAATCCAAAGTGTTAATGATGCCAATAGCTACCACGATGATACTGCTGTATTTTGAAACCAAAGGCCTGTATTAAAACTCAAAATCTAGGTGCAAGGAAATTAGTTAAGAAAAATAAAATTGTTAAGAGGCAAGATCTCTTCTCAGCCAATTGGCCTGAGACTGGGAAGAAAGTAGAGTTTTAATTTGTATTTTTATTTAAGAAATTAGAGCTTTAATGTATACTGAACTCAAGTAAGACTATTCATATATATCACAGAGAGAATCACTATTCTAACTGTGCAGAGTTGATAGACACCAAATTTTCTGATCATATTTGATTGTGGCCTAATGGCTGCCATTGACATCTGGGCTGGGAGGAAGGGGAATCAGTGACTTCAATGAGAATAAAGCTGGGACAGTAGCAGATACACCTGGAACCTGTGATGTTAATATAGATCATGTAAGTTAAACACTACAATGAAACAAGGTTATACTTGACAAAGTGTCAGCTAAAGAAGACAGACCAAAACTAAAGCTGGGACCACCTAGAGAAGAGACAAATACAGAGGGCAATAATTTAATTCAGTGAAAAATTAAGTCAAATAAGCATAATACTTCCATCTGGAAATACTCTTTTTCAGGTGAAGTTCATACAATGAAAGATTGCAGGATTCCTTCTTATGCAATGTTCTAATTATCTGAGGACACTCACATACTTTAAAATCTTTGCTAAAATGTAAAAATTTACAATCTGCAAGTGCAAGATTTTTTCAGTGAAACAACATAGATCTTGAAATTTAAATTATTAGATTTAGTGGGTGAAATATTTCACTGCAGAAGCTTTTGGTTATGGTATATGGATGAAAAATGATGTATGCTTTGTTCTTAAAATGCACGCGTATTTTTTTAAGTTGTTCATCAACAAATTTTAAAATATTTACAGTTATTTAGAATATCCCAAAAGCTCCTTTTTATTGATTTCAGGCATTCCACTAAATCTCAAAACTTAAAAGTGAGAATGTCATGCATTAAAGAAACTGAAAGTGATTAAAATTGAGAGGGTTGCATAACATTTAGAAAGGGTGCACATGAAAGTATCGAAATCTTCTAGAAACAGTGTAGAATGTCTACATTGTTTTCTGCATGTTTTCTATCTAGGAGTTAATAATGGTACTGATAAAATACCAAATAAATATGTTGTTAGGTACATCTTGACAGAATTTACACATTAGCATTTGGCTTGCTGCTCTCTCTTCCACTTTTATAGGCCAGTTCCAGGTTATTACAAACAAACACATAATATTTGAATAAAAATCCTCATACTAAGAGAAGAATGTACTGGAATAGGATATTATTCTGCTTTCAAGCCAAGAGGCTAACTTTTATAAATTCTGAATTGTGCCTATGATAGCTTTATTAAACAATAGTATATTTTGTTCTGAGTTACGCTGTATTAAAAAGGTTTCTTAAAATATGTTTTGCCTTCTTTGATGATCGCTTTCTTGCAAAGATAATTCAAACCAGCAGGGGCCCACCCAGTCAGAGCAACAAAAGGTCTAGTCCTTGATGAGCACTATTTGTAAGCACTCACTACTAATATTAATTAATTTGATAATTTATCCTCTTTTTCTATTCATCAGAGGCATTTACACTGGATGAATATCATTCCTCTTTGGAGGACCAGCATAAGGCATAGGCATCTTTTCAATCCTCTGAATAAGGTTCAAGCAATTCTCAAAACACTATGCTGTTTCTCAGCTTGTGAATAAATTCCACCATTTGAAAAGATGTAGTTGCTTTCTGAACTGCTTGTTGCAAGTCACTCTCTGTGCCTTCATTGTTGATGTGGTGTCTTAGATGTCAGCTCCATAGGTTCAGATGTTTATTTTTTGCACTTAGTGGTGCAGGCACAACACTTCCTAAATACCTATTCCTAATGCACTGAATCAGTGATTTGAGCTCAGTTTACAGACAAATGCAGACCAGCAGCCTATACCTGCCTGTGCTCTCCACATGCCCCATGGATTGATCACACATGCTGTATCTGGGACCTTCAGATAACCTGAACAAATGTTGAAAGTCTGTCAATTTCAACAAGATTTCTATTGTGAAACAGATACTGAGAGATACCCAGACAGAGGATATGTTTAAATTTAGACTTGCAGTGGCAGGGATCATCATCATCTAGGTTAGAACACGGTGCTAGTAACACGAAGGTTGGGGTTCAATCCCCATATTGGCCATTCACTTCAGAGTTGTCCTTGATAATCCTTGCGGGTCTCTTCAATGATTAATCTGTAATTCTGTCACCTTACACATATGCACCAAGCACACCAGAACACTCCTTTGCAACTGGATTTATGTCCAACTTCACAAAAAGCAAGCAAAAAATTAAGCAGGAAACCCTAAATGAGATTGGCTACTTAAAAGCTGGCTATTTAAAACCTGAACCATAGGGAATTAGTTTAAGTCCCAACTTTGCTCTTTTTTGCAAGTATTCTGCCAATAAACTTTTTCCTTGATTTTATGTCCAAAGCGATCCCAAAGGGTGAAGTCAATTGCAAATTTTAAGTAATTGTAGAAACAAAGGAATATTTTTCCAACTCTAGCACTGATCAAGCACTTTCTCATTAAGTCTTTATTTTACAGTTCAGTATCATAATTAAACAAAGTTGAAGCAAACAGTTTATCCTCTCTAACAAACAAATTTATCAGAAAGTTACTCTGAGAGTGGAAGATAAGATAAAAAGGGAGCTTTCATTAAGAGCTCAGACAGAGCTTCCTCATTCAGCCTCCAAAATCATTATGTAGACTGGCAAAGAATGAAAGATAGCAGTGGGAGGAATGAAAAGACATCACTCTTATACAACAAATATGCTACAGAGATAAGCAATAGAAAATGATGCTGTACATACTTAAAAGTTCAGCTACGAAAATCCTTTGCTATGTAAAATTGACACAGGTTAGCCTTATTGCCTATTAATATTACTGGAAAGTTTTAAAAGATATGGCTCTGAGAACACGTCAGATTAGGAACTGCAATTTAAACTGATGCAACCTACAGAACAGACAAGGCCATTTCTAACTACTTCTGCTCTTTGCCACTGCAAGCCTCTACAAAGTTAAAAAGACCCTATGGATCAACAAGGGAGCTCAGCAAAGTGGCTTTCACTTACATCTGAATTATTTATGGGCAGTACGATGACATACAAGTACTCAGAAAACAAATAGCAGAGTGCTGCGTGCTGCATGCACCTGACACACATCTGGGCTATGTCCCAGGGACATAGACCAGCTACACTGCTTTCTCTGAATCAAGTGTTCTCTCTGAGCCAGGAATTATGAGAAACTAGCAAGGGAATGATATAACATGTTCTGAAAACACAGCCAGTATGTCCATGCCCAGCCTCTACCTGATCCTGCATTGTTTGGGCTTTCAAAAATCCTTCACTGAGAGAACAGGGGGTTTGTGTGCCAAAAGAGAGCACAGTAAGAAAACACAGTAAACACTAGATATATGTTCAAATAGTGGACCCTTGAGAAGTGTCATTTTACCTTTTTTTGTTGAAGAAATTATCTCAGTTTGTTCAGCAGAAATGCAAAGAGATTCAGTATCTTTTAGTTGTAACTGATCATCCTTACTGACAACTTAGAAATTCGTTCACACTTTGGTTACTGATTCTAAAAATTAGGGGGTGAGACTTAAGCACTTCAAAGTGGAGCTCCTAGCACTAACCAGAATTTCACTGTAGGAGTCTGTTTTCTCCCTTGGAGCACAAGACTTGTGTCAAGATTTAGCCACGTAACAGGAGGAAAGCCTTGCACATCCCTTAAAATTCCCATCTTCCCTCGACAAAAAAAGGTGTGTGGCATGAAGCTAAGTAAATTAATTGGTGGAATGGAGCAGGCACAACTCCTTTGAAAATAATATTTACCCTCCCTGTTTATCCTGAGATTTAGGTTGGCTCCCACTGTCAGCTATCAGTTGATAGTTATAGCAATTATAATGACAGCATGAATCATAATGCAAAAAACATGTTACATATTGAATGATAGATGAGCCAATTTCAGGCCAGTTCCTACTGGATCATCTTTTGCAATACACTCAACAAATCAGAGTATCTCCTAACTTGAATCAGACGGCTTGGTTTTGAAATTTTAGCTACTGAACTGCGTGAGGCAGTGTCCCCGTTGCCTGTGACATGGACGAGCTTGAGTCAGATGACCACATTTCAAACAACAAATCCTGTATATTTTCATGTGGGCTCCTTGTCAGACTCCTTTCTCAGATGCATCAATGTCAGGTCAGTTCAACAATCAGTGTCTCTATGGGGCATGAGAAGTTGCAGCTTTGCCATGCCATCTCTGAAGCTTTTGGAATAAGGCTGTAGTTTCCCTTATGCTCCACAAGCTCCATGGTCTTCATACTTTTTGCCAAGAAAATGAAACCACAATCCCAGCCAAATGAGGCAGATTCGGTCTAAGGCATTAAGTTTCATAGAGAAATCTTTTTAATACTTTCTTACTTAAAAATCCATTGTATTGCTTATGACCTCCAGAAAACTCTATTAGGAGTAGAATAGAACTGGCAGTCTCTGGAGAGCCTACAGAAAGAAGTTGTTGCCATTTTCTCAGGCTACTTACAGGAATGTAAGCACTCCTACATAGCATAAGAGAGAGGTAACTTTTTCTTTGTGATATTTTTCTAGGGTATTTGCTGCAATTTTATTTTTTTTCTCCCCTGAATAAATGAGGAAAAAAAGGGTATTAAAAAAGTCTGTTTCACTGAACCCTGCCAAGTCCTATATATTGTGTAAAACAATACTTTACCTCACTGCGTTAGACTATGCAAATTCTCTAAGCCATGTCAGGGGTAATACAACAAGACAATAGTACCACATCTTATTTAATGATTCTTAAATTATACACTTGAGGAGGCACCAATCACCAGAACTTTCACTTTCTTTAGGTGGTTTTGTACTAGAGACAAGAGCAGTGAAGAAGCTTAACTTTGGCAATTATAGTATTTACAGTCTTCCTTGTATCCAAAGCACTTTAGCTAGTATCCCATTACAATTTTTAAAACACTGAAAATCCTAACAGTCACTTAAACTTTCTTATATAGTAGTACTCTTAACTGTGGCTCCTCCTTTTCCTAGCTCAAGTTATTTTGACTTGTCTCATTCTCAAAACAATTTGAAAAACACTGGGAAAATTGGAAACAGAAATCTTTAGACAGTTCCATCCGCTAGACAGAAGCACTGATAATATATTCTTTTAGGAAGGGTTGCACTACAGCATGTATTTCATGTTTTCAAAAGTAACAGCCAAAAAAGGGATGAGGGGAGGTAGGCGAGTGAATCATGCACAGTAACTGTAAAATTATAGCCCTGTTGTTTTGGATCTGGTTGCTAATGTGCTCAAAAAGATCTGCGCTTCATCATATTTCACAGGGACAATATGCAGTATGCACTCTATGGGGAGCCTATGTGAGTCCTAACATTGCTCAAAAGGACAGTTAAATAAATTACTCCACCAGTCAACTCTCTGAAAAATTTGTATTTCTGCCAGCTTGCTTCCAGCCTCTTTGCATCGATGGATTGTGGTGACAGCAATTATGTCATCCTTAAAGTTAAGAAGCTGGCAATCCTTACATCAGCTCTCGGGCTTGCTTTATTGTCCCTCCTACAGTTATCACTTGTTATTCCCAGAATTACCGTATTTTTTAAGAGACTACGATAACCAAGACAAGCACTATGAAAATATGGTTCAGTTTAAGCTGCTCTAAATGATCACAGTATTCATTCTCTAGCATGTTTCATTCAGGCTAGCTAAGGTTGGAATAGGATGTGGGACTTTGCTTCTTCTGTGTAAGCACATAAAACACTCCTTAAAACAATCTATCCCATTCTGCCTTTAACTGCTTATATTTTGTACCCATCCCAGCCAAAATACAGGTTGCTCCTTGTAACTAGGGTGATTCAACTAGAGATCAGTTGTATGAATCTATTGACTTTTAAGCAGTGAAAGGGACAACTAAACAGATAAGGGTGAATGAGATTATTTTTCTGGGTTTATCAGAAAATCCTGTATGAGTGAAGTCAAAATTTGACATTGTTTGAAGCATGGATTTATTTTTTCTATGCTGCCTCTTTGCTGGTGGTCCCATTTTAGTAATTACCTCTGGGTAACTTTGGGAACTATGTTGTCAGGATTTCCTTTATTGTCCTAATATCCACAAAACATATTTAAGAAGGCTACTGCTCCACAGTAGAGCTGCTGAGAATGGAAGAGGAAATAATCTAAAACAATGCCACAATGTTTTTGAGTGGCAAACTTTAGTTCTGTAAATAAATCCAGCATGTTCAACCTTTAAAATTATGCAAAACCCTATCTCTTATTGGCAGAGCTGTTGGCAGAAATGTATCTCTGCTGGGGAGGTGATACACTCATGGACAACAATTTATGATTCTTACACTGCTGTATTTTATGGTTGTCATAGAGTCACTCATGTTATTTTCTGGTTTTTTCCCCAAACAGCATCCCAAATCCACTCAAATGCTGAATTCCACACAGCTCTGGTTTTGCAATCTGAGTCCTTCACAAGGAGCAAGTATCTGATTTAGTTTCTGAGAGAATGCCAGTAGCAGATACAGTCTATTGGGTGACTCTTATCCAAGGCCGGCTTCACCAGCCACAAGCTCTGGCGAAGTGCTCAGAAACACTGGAAGGTTGCTGTGTCTCACTGGCAAGGTGCTTACTGCTCTCTCCTCCCATCTACGGAAAGGGTAAACCAGGTAAACTGGCTGCATCAGCCCAAACTGCCTTACACATTACGTGAGATGAGTAACAGGCTGCAGTCAACAGCAGGGTCAGGCCTGAACGGATCCGCAGCCACACACTGCTCACAATTGTTACTCCTACCTGTGGGGCTCTGAGCAGGGGGAGAGCACTAAAACTGTATCTCATGATGTCGAACAAACACAAGTTAGTTTATTTCTTGGTAATAATAAAAGGTTTCCAAGGAAGACTGACTCCAGCACAACATGCAGACTCCCTTGTACCAATTCCAAGAAGGCTCCGTGCTCTTTTCACAAGTGGCTTGAAATGACATTCTCCTTTCACCTTGTCAAGATGACACGTACTGCAGAGCTAGTATTCTCTCTGTCCTAAATTGTCTCTGGTGAACATGACTGCTATATATAAACACCAAAAATGAGAATATATTTCAGAAGCAAGCTCTGAGTCTCTTTTTTCCTTCACCAAGATGTTTCATACAGTCTTCTATCCAAAGTTTAGATAGCATTATTCCTCACTTAGGCTTGCCAGACTTAACAGACATTTCACAATAAACTTAAAATAATTATTTGGATTAATCAAATCCTGTGAAACAAGAAAAGCTGAATTAGGGGGAGTGACAGTAAAATCCAGCAGCTGTGTAATTCAGAGGCTGGACAAAGTTACTACCATTGTAGGATTGTCCAGAAAAAAAGAAAAACATCTTGCATGGTACCAACAGCCTTCATGAGGAAAAAATCTTTCAAACAATAATGTTGCTGTTTATATAAAATACTGTTTTGACATTCAGATTTAAAGAAATCTAAGTGAAATTATATTTGATTTGATAAGTTAAATTAACAGAAAACCAGAAAAACAGACATGTTTTTATCAACACATTTTGAAAATTTTAAAACTCTCAGATTTTTTTTTTCAAAGTCAATTTTTCCAAACAAAAGCTAGGAGTTTAGGTTTGATTATGTCTAATATTTGGGAAAAGCCAAGATTAGCTCCAATAAATTTTTGTGGTTTTAAGCTCATTTCTCTATTTATTAATAGGGTTTATTCTCAGTTATTCTTTGGGAAGCTTTTATGTCTTTCCCCATCTATTCAGTGCATTGAAATACTTTCACTAGCGTAGCTGTCAACATAGTTTAACACAACAAGAAAATGGAACAGAGCAGATACAGTCTAAATAAAAATATTAGTAAATCTAATCAAACTACTGTAAGAGTGACGTATTTCTACCCTATAACGACTAGTCTTTTATAAGTTAGCTAACATGATTTTTAATACTTTTTTTCCTAATATTTGGTAGATTTTTGGTTAATTCAAATAATGTTTTGCCTAACTCTAAATATTCCATGTCAAAAGACAAATTATTGAATTGTCTTCCATGAGTCTGGAAGCTATTTCTGCACATTCCACTGGATTTCCTGCTAATGGACTTACAAGGAGCTATATAGGAAATAGAGAAAGGTAATTAAAGGGACGACTGTCTTGGATTTCAAAAGACATGGACTTTGAGAAAGCTAGGACTGTAAGTACAAGGAAGGGATGTCTCTCTTTTTCTGTAAGAAAATGCTGAGTTGTTTTTGATATCTGTTCTTGATTTCATAGAATCATAGAATGGTTTGGATTGGAAGGCAATTAATAGTCATCTAGTGTTCTAATCCCCCTGCTATGGGCAGTGATGCCACCCACTAGATCAGATTGCTCAAGACTCCACCCAAACTAGCCTTAAACACTTCCAGGGATGAGGAATCCACAACTTCTCTAGGCAGCCAGTTCCAGTGCTCACCACTCTCACAGTGAAGGATCTCTTGAAGGATTTCCTTCTGTCATCTAATCTAAATCTCTTCTTTTCAAAGTCAGAATTGTTTCCCTTTTAGTTTGTCAGTGTCTGCCCAAGTAAAAAGTTACTCTCCCTCTTTTTTTTTATAAGTTCCCTTTAAGTACTTAAAGGCAGGCCACAGAGAGTTCTGCTTGAAGCCTTCTCTCTTCCAGGCAGAACGCCATTTTATAGTCTGTCTTAATAGGAGAGATGTTTCAGTCCTCTGCTCACCTTCATGGCCTCCTCTGGACACCCTCTAACAGGTTCATGTCTTTCTTGTGCTGAGGACTCCAGATCTGCATTGAGCACTCTGGATACAGTCTCATAAGGGAAGAGCAAAGAGGAAGAATCACCCTCTTTCTACCTGCTGGCCACCTCTCTTTTGATGTAGCCCAGGGTATCAGTGGGTGCCTCGGCTGTAAGTGAACTCTGTCTTGTGCTCAGCTTTCAACTAGAACCCCCCCGTACTTCTCTCAGATGCAGCATCTTCCACTTGATATTGTTAAAGCTCAAGAGGTTCTTGTGGGCTTGTGGGCTCACTTCTCAGGCCCCTGTGTCCTTCTGTTGTGCCAACCACAGCACATGGTTTTGTGTCATCTACAAACTTGCTGAGGGTGTACTCAATCCCATTGTCTGTGTCACTGATATTAAAACAACACCTGTCCCAAGCCCTGAAGATCACCAAACTCCACTGAGGCGGTGCATTTTTTTTAATCACTATGGTTGTGTATTGTTCTGAAAATGGTTTGTCCTGGTTTCCCCCCCCTTAAATTAAGATGGTTTTGCCTAAAGTTATCCCTGCCCCTGTGCCTTGTCAATCACCCCGGGCCCCTTCCCTTCTTTCTAGAGCCCTCCATGCCCATCTTCCCGTGAGCCAATCCCTTGTATCCCTTCATAGCCACCCCAATGTCAATCAGCTATTGCTCCTAACCTGAGTTCTAGAAGGTTCTACCAGGTTTGGCTCCCCATTGGATTGTTTATGTGAGATCCTCTCCCAACATTCTGTTATTGGTTACTCATTGTTGAACCATTCCCTTTGCCTCCTCCCCTGTCTTTCCCTGATTGGTTTGTTGTATGTAACTGCCCCTTGTTCCACCCTCTCTTAAAAGAAGCTGTCACACACTACTTCTGGTCTTTTCTGTCCCTGGCCCTGCTGAAGAATAAATTCTTTTGGCTGCATACAGAAGACATCTCTCATTCTTTTACTTGGATCCTTGGCACATTTTTCCCATCTAGTGCCAGCTGGACCCACTGCCCTGAGGCACTGCTACCTGGACCGGATCCCCCATGGTCTGGGAGCGGCCACACTCCTCAGCGCCGACCCTGATCCCGAGCTAGCCTGTGAGTGGACAAGGTTCAGGAGCGAGACACTCCACCTGGACACAGAGCCATTGTGCCACAGAGCCACAACTCTCCAGCTGTGTCTGTCCAGCCAATTCTTTATCTGTCAAGTCTGGGGATGCAGTTTAGAGCTGAGATCCCAGGCAGTCATTTTTTGGTGGACACAAAAATACTGTAATGGTCTTACCACCTCATGTGTCACCTCCTGCTGTTAGCGTAGGAAAACATATAACCACACAGAGGCGATCATATGCGGCTCTTTATTCCAGCGCGCGGGACACCGGGGTGATAATACACCCAAATCTGATGTCCAAAGCATACAGAGTCGATTCGTGATTTTTATAGTTTAAATTATACACATGTTAACTAACCCCCACCCCTAGATACTGATTATCCTATTCCTTAGTTACTATCTTAAATCATACCTACGCTTCTACCCTGATCCACACTTGATTTGGTTAAAACAATAGCATGGAGCTGTTTACCAAAGCTGACGCTTGTTCCCAGCTAGCTGCGTCAAGTTCCAGTTGTACGTTCTCTACTTTCCTCCCCCTACACATTGCTCAATCTAGAAATTATATTTTTTAACCCTCCACCAACACTGCTGGTTTTTTATTTTTGCTTTTAAAAAGGGCCAGCTCCACTGAGATTCCACTGGTGTGCCCTTTTGGCACACCATCTAGCAAATATCAGCTATGAAAGGTCATCCCTCCACCTGACAACAGAGAATACTCCAGTGCATTAGAGGCACTTTTCTACTGTCCATGGTAGGACTGACTTAAGGATGACTCAAGCCACATCATGGAGCATATCAAAAGTGAGCCTGGCAATACTACGCTCAAGTTCCTTGACTCGCAGAGTCTAAGAAGAAGTTTAGCCTTTTTCCCAACAATTGCCCCAGCTGTGCATTCCAGCGGCTGTCATCTGTCTGGCCACTCACTAGTAGCTCAAGCTTCTGCTGAATCTTCTGACTGCATCCTGACTTTTTGCCCTCTCTGTAGGGGATACATTTTTGATCTATTTTGTCTATTTGACAAAGATCTTGGAAGTGGTTGCCATCAGCAGAGCTCAGGCACTCTGCATCAGTGTGCAGTATTTTAGGCCTAGGGTTTCAAACAGCTTTTGGTGTTTCCCATCTCAGCTGTAGAAATGAATATTTTGGATGAGATCCATTTGAAAAAGTGGCTTTGGATACTTGGACAATCTCCACATCAACACCCCCACAGGTGTTAAAAAATCTAGCTTTTGGATGTCCTGTGAGTCCTACTGGAGTTCTAAGGCCTGTTTCGGTGCCTGTATTCCAACAATATAGTGCATTGAGTATTGCTATCTGATGAAAGGTATGTATACACAACTTTTAACCTGCTTAAAGCTTATGGCCTTATGACAGAAGTAAACTGGAGCATTTTCAAAACAGACAGATAAAACTTCAGGAATAAAATATATTCAGGAGAGAGGACTGAAACAGAAGGATTTATAAAGAGGATTGAATAAAATCAGTGAGTTGAAGATCCAACCAAATGTAATTACCTCCTAATGAGGACATGCTCTAGGACTAAATATGTGCTATGACACTAGCCTGAATGAATATATTTATTTTCTTCTAAAAGAGTTCTATTCCCCAAAAGTAAAATAGCATACAAGAATCACAAATACTCCCTGAAAGAAGATGTGGATGTAAAGGTAGAAATGTGACTTGCACTCCTTGGAGGCAAAAGCCAGCACTCACTACTGTGTCACCTGGATTCCTGACACTCTCCTCATTTATACTTAATCAGTATCAGTCCTCATAAAATTATTTACCCTGGATGCATTTAATGGGAGGCCAGTTTGTCTGTGCATGTGTTTTTATATTCTGCTTGGTGAAATAAGCAGGGTTGGGGGCTGGGGAGAAAACTCTGATTTCTGTCAGTGGATCTTTACTTCATACAGTGCTAGTGTCCCCCTGTGACACAGGCATATTTGATACATCCTTGATATGAGTGTCCTTAAAGTTCAGTGTAGTGGTCATGCTTCAAAGTATGTAAGACACAAGAAAGAACAACCTATCACACAGTAAGGTTAATAGAGGAATGAAATCTAAGGGGTAAGAGAATACGGCTTAGTATCCAGAGCAAAACAATAGCATCAGTATTTCAACAGCATAATCTTGCTTAGCCTTGCTTTTAAGGACTGGGCTTAAGGCTATAAAAGCCAGTTTTGATAGCAGAAGTGCATACTCTTATGCAATGCACTGGCCTTGAACAGCATTTCTGTAGTACTGGTTACATGGCACACATTGCTTTGCATGAAAAAGGACTTAGAGAATGTTGGAATGCCTGTGAGGAGTGTCTTTAACTTCTGTTGAATTGTTTAGTTATAACTTTAATATTAAATTTAACCCAGGTCTTAAGAAATTTCATTTCTAGATCAATTCCAAGTAAAGAGTTGCACTGTAGTGCACCTGATTTAAATAACTGGATGGAAGATTGGACAGCATAGTAAAAAGAGTGATTTAAAATTTTTAAAAATTAAATTTTAAAGATAAATGTAGACAAAACCAAGTACTCAATAGAGAGATGCAAGGAACAGTCTCCACAGCTAATGCATAATGTTTGAAAGACAGGTGTCTGCTAGGGAGGGGCAGGACCCCCTTGGGATGGAGAATTCAAATCCTCTCCCTCCAAATTATTCTAATTTAGAAAATTAAAGGGGCTGTCAGGCAGAGGTATGGGGGTAGGAATAACAGTCCTTTACTAATGTGTCTAACAAGGCAAATAAATAACAACTACAGCATTAATAATAAACAGAACTAAGAACCTCGAGGGGCTTTGGTTTCACAAAGCCCAGAGCAGTCTGATCTGTTGGGACTCCGAGAGCACCAAGCTGGAGAAGTTGGAAGTTTCCACCAAGTTGGAAAATCCCAGGCTGGTGGATGAGATGTATCAGAAGCTCTGTTGGTGGTGGCTGGAGCAGCAGGGATGTCCTGGAAGGGCAGGGCAGTGCAGGGCTACAGAGTAGCAGAAAGCCTCAAAGCAGTGTCAAAGGAACAGCAGTGGCAGGACAGGGCCGGCCCAGCAGGGCAGGAGGAGGCCAGCTCAGGTTCCGGCGCACACGAGCAGATGGTGGTCGATTTTCCAAGACTGGACAGGGAGTAACAGTGAACTCCTGCAGCGAGCAGCAGCCTGGGCGTTCTCTCTCCAGTACCCAGAGCAAGAGAGTGAAGATGCCTCCAACCCTGTCTTTTACTTCTCCCAAAACTCGTGTTATCTCCCCTCTCTGAGGGAAACTCCCAGAGACCCAAAAACAATAGGTGTAGCCCAGTGCTGCCATCTCCTTTGGCCACTTCTTTGTTTTAGTCAAGCACTCAGTAGTTACCCTTCTAGCGACTTCTGGGAAAAAATTCTGTAAGCAAAAAAGAAATAAATCTAACCCCCAACACGTTGATAACTGGTAGGTTCTGTATTTCTATTTTGTCTCTTTGGCTTTCCATATACTTTATGGAATGAAGAGCTACAGACAAGAATAAAACAACCCCAGTTCTCCTTATAACACTGCAGCCCCAAAAAGGTGAAAAATTTGTTGTGAAAAGGTGAAAATTGAAATATTTTTTGGTTCCTCATGAAGAATAATCTGGAATCAAAGCTGTTATGGCCAGAAACCTGACATTTCAAAGGCATTTAGAGATGAAACAGCAGCAACACTCTTGAGTGAACTCTTAATGCAGGCACATTGAAGGCTGAATTCCCTGCTCAAAGAACATCTTTCCCCTATTAAGACAGTATTGTCATCCTTGGGATTAAGGTTACTCTAGCAAGCCACCTCTCCAGCTTTTAAAATAGATTTAAAAAAAATAAGTTCTGCTTTTAGCACAAGTTTACTTTCATTCTACTTGAATTGAAGGGTGAGGAAGAAGATACTCCTTACCTCCTTCTAGCTTTGGATCAACATATCCTTTTTCACAGTGACTAGAGGAAACCATTTTGGTAACCATCTCTTGTTGAAATTAAGACAACATCTCCTTGTGGAGGCTGGGAAAGAGAGAGAAGAATTAGCCCAGCTACAAGAATGAGGGTGATGAGATGAAAAATAGTGATTTTGATCTGGATTCAGTGCAGGATCAGAGATAGGAGGGAAATATGACTCTAAATCACCCATCTGCTCTCCTAATTCTGGTACAGAATGAAACTGTACCCAGTCTGCCCAGACACAACTCCTACACGCCTGGGTGACAAAAGTGTGGAGCATATAGATGACTCCACTGGAATCATTCCATTTTCACTAGGAGAAATTCTGCCTTGTTGGGGCAGGTCTTGATTCCCAGAGCAGCATATTGCAGGGGCCTTGTGTGAAAAAAAGGGGTAGTTTTATGATCATAAATGGGAAGGAAGCAGGTCCATGGCACAATCTCTGTTAGAAACCCTTGATCTAAAGTCTGGGATATTATAAGTTGGCACCAAAATAGAAACACTCAAGTGATAGACGAACAGACAAACCACAGGCCACCAGATAGGAAAAAATATGATACCCTAATGTGAGGCCCCACAGGCAGGAAAGAAGATCTGGACAATGTTACCAAAAGGGGGGAAAGAGAAAGACAGGCAGAGAAAGGAACCACAATAATATATGCACAATATTATGACCAAAGCAAGAGATAAGGCTGCTGTGTGGTCATTTAATGTCTGTAACAAATGTATACTGGTTAGCTTAATTGCTACTTTGATTCTGAAAACTTACATATGTATCCTTTTGTTTGCTTATATATGAACTGCAATGTCTTGACAGTCTGATCCAAACCCAATGGACTACTGTTGATGGGAAAATAATTCTGTATAGACAAATATTGCCAAATGTGTTATTTACTGTTCAATTTGTACTTGCTATTGACTCCTCTCTTAATGTAATTTAAAAATGCCAATTTATCATCTTTCAGGTGCCATTATTATGGAGACTTAGTTTTAGGCTGTAGTAAAACTTGAACTTGCACAGTGTCATCAATTTCTCCTCTTCAGGATGAAATGCCCCGGTTTATGACCACCATGCAACACAAGGTGTTAACTTCATACTTAATTTGATGTTATATTGGCACCCTCCCAGAAAAGAGTTTATCTAGGTACTTGTATGGCATTTATCACTGTGGTATCTGGTGTCTTCCAAAATTCAGCCCTTATAAATATATGTGCTTATCCATAGCCTCTGTGTCTGCAATGGAGTAATTCCACCCAAAATAGCCCCTTCCCTCATTCTGAGCTGCAGCTCTTCAAACCTGGCTGCTAAGATATCACTGCTGCAACACTTGGTGATGCCAGCCTAAGCACAGAAGGGCAAACACCCTGTGATTCTCTACAGCACTTACAAGCAAAACAAGAAGCTGGAAAGCTGGCTTATGGAAAGGTTTGCCTTTAAGTTTAAGAAGTTAATGCTGAGTGAAAGTAAGGTGGTGAAATACCAGCTGCTTCTGATGAGGAACCCCACCTGTGCTGTCTCCGTTCAGCTAAAGAATTGTAAGGATGTATACATCACGAAAGCACAGATGGTAAGAAAATTGACCAAAGATTATGAAAGTACAAGTCAGCGCTGGAACTACCCTTTTCAACATCCACTCAGTGTCAGCACAGTTATCAGCAGTGTGGAGTTTGAATATATTCCTTGAGAACCCTATCTTTACTCAGTAACTTACAATTACAGGCAAAGTCAGTGGTGCTGTAACATTCACGAAAGAGAGAAGAGATGGAAATCTTACCTTTCTGGGTCAATTAAAATTGACAAGAAGGATCTTCCCTTAGTCACAGCTTCTACCCTGGAAGTTCTGCAAAGACCATGCCGATCTTCCTATAAAATATGAAATGGTTTATACAAAATTTCATTCAGGAAAAACACAGAAAAAATATTTTGCAGTCATCATAAATTTATACTTATTTCTCAGAAGACTTAACAAAGTGATTTTATCTGGAATTTGGAACCTTGCGGTTCATGGTCCTTCACACAACAGAGAAATGCCTGGAAGAATTACTTGGGAATTTTACAATGGCAAGTAGTGGCAAGCAACATTGTGTTATATGATCCATGCTACTTTGTTTTATGTTAGAGCAGAGCAAGACAACCTGCAAGCTTCAGTTGTAGGGAGGCTGCCTGACCTCTCCAGACAAGATTCCAGGCCAAAGGTAGCCAACTAAAATATTCTTGTCCCTATATGAGAAAATATCCTCGTAGCTCATTCTAAACATCATTGCTTCTTCACACATCAGTTTGCTGCTTTGTACTTTATAAACTTCAAGCCAAGTTTGAGAACAGTGGGACCCTTTTAATACCTTTCTGAACAACCACTTGTTTAAATAAAAGCAAAGTGCATAGTACATGCCATAGGAAAAACATGTACTCTTCCAAAGCATGCTTCAGTAAAGATTCCTTATAGACAGGGAATACTATCAAAGCCTGTGACCATACTGATGGAGATACAGGAATGTGCATCCAGCTGATGCGGCTGTCCTTTGGCATGCTTACACCACTGAATGGAGCGAGCCTGGAAATCTATCCACAAGACTAAGAGCATCAAAGCTACGACATCAGCCATGCTTCTGTGCAGGCATGAGAGAGTGCACTGTTACGAGTGATGAAGCATAGCAAGCTGACTAACAGCAAAGCCTTGCTCTGTGCCAGCCACACATCCACCACAATGCACACAAGGAAATCCACCTACTGCAGGTTCATGACAGAATCCTCTGTTAGGGGGAGGATCCATAAGTAGCAAATTAATCTACTGGATTGTGCATGACGAAAAGTGCATGTGGTCAACTGCATGTCCACCTGGCTTGTCCCCCTTACTCACCCATGGCACTATCATTCTCAACTTCTCTATTAATGAACTTTTGGTAGAAACTGAAACTTCCCTCAGTCAGTTCACTGCTCTTACAACCTCAAACAACTCTTTTGGAAAAAAAAAAAAAGGCAGGGCTTTGATCTCTGAAAAGGTCATTATACTTTATAGCTTTAAACATGACATGCAACCTAGAAATGAATCTTGGAAGAGGCTTTTGGTACATGTTACACACAGCTGTCATTTATTATTGTTAATAAAAGTTTATTAGTAACATTTCACAATCATATCCTTGTAAACAAAAAGGAACAAATCCATGGTGTTCGGCCTGGGTTGTTTTGGTTTGTTTTTCCCATCAAAAAATTGAAATTATTCAAAAAGTTGCATTAACTTTTGAGTTCTATAGTGTAGAACGTATTTTAAAATCATACAAGGTTTTCAGTAGCAGTCAGCACACATGTAATGAAGGAGTCTGGAATAACTTTGAATTTCACTATGTGCTACTGACGCAGACTCACACAGGGAACAAAATCTGTAATGGATAAAAAACTTTAATTTCACAAACCTGGCCCCCATCTTCCAAGATATTCCTTAGCAACCATGCAGTAAACAGTAAACGAAACAGATCTTCACTGATCACCCATTTATTTTTTGCTATTGATAACACCACGTTTTTCAAGGTGGGAAGGATGCAGTTTTCTCTTAACTCTCTCTCTTTTGATTAACCTCAGTATGATATCTCTACAATAGAAGCATGATTAATTTGCTTCAAGCTGTTAATATAGCATTGTTATTACTTTCTCCATTTGCTGCTAAATCTCAACTTTTTCAAGGATTCCCATATTCAATGGCTATTCTAGGAGGCACTGAGCTGCTTGGAATAACTCAGAATGCTATCATAAGATGAGAACCCAACAAATGTTGAGATGTATTCCCAACTGTGGCACAGACACTAACTGGTATCTGAAGCAGACAACTAACTTCTCTGACTTTAAGTGACCAGGTAAATTTTAAATTGGTGATTACCTTAAAACAAGGGAAGAATTTTGCCTCCAACCAGCAAGAGGTGGGGTTTCTCTTTTTTAAAGCGATGAGCAACAGAATCAAAATTTAATTTTAATTAATTATTTATCTGATGAAGATGTTCTCTCTCTCTACAAGAAGAATGATGAGGAACAAATTCAGTAACTCCAATTCACCCAACAAAGGTGTCTGTAACTTTTAAGTGCAGATGATTATCTTCTGCTACTACAGTGTACAAATATATAATGCGTATTGTGTTAGTTACTTCTCCTTAGCACCAAGTCAAAATATCCACTTCTATTATAAGTTCTCTCATATGCAGATTCAACTGCTCAGTCAAATATTCATGAGAACCATGACCTTGCCAAAAAGGGGAAAGAGGCAAACTCAAAGTCTGGCCAAAGAAAATTAATACAATCTTTCAAGACAGGATTCCTCCCACCCTCCCTTCTATGTTCACACAACTTCATATGTTAACTAATGATTGTAAAACAAGCAGAAGTTTAAAAGCCTCACCACATTAAGAGATGGGCACAAATCAAAGATCTGGAAGGGAGTGACCTAAAATTCTCTAATGGTTTGAATTCAAATCTATTTGGCAGCATGAACCCGTCTTTGATTTAATGGCTAAGTAACAAATATTTGTCTAGGAGAAAATGAATAAGCTTCTTCTCGAACATAGACCAGAATCCCTTTGAGACTCTGGACCACACAGTCTTCTTCTTCCTTAATGGACTCCAGTAATTTGTGAAACTACATTTTATCTCATAAGTAAAATATAAAGAAGGATGCTTCCAACATACTAAAGTATGATAAGTTTTTGGTTTTTTTTTCTTTTCTTGCAGTATAAATTTTTATTGGCATCATATCCATAAATCAAATATTCCATTGAGGAAGACAACATTTTCAAGATAAACACACAAATTAATCTTAGGGGCCTATTCTCACTCATCTTTATAGCACATCTGAGTTCTTAATTAGAAATTATTCCAGTACAGGTTAATAGCCTTTCCTCTGTATGTCAAACGTATAACACTACTTTTTAGTTTCCCATAGTTGGCTTTTAAAAATAGATAGACATATATTGGAGGAATCTGAGTTTAAAGGGACCTAAATGTCTAAGGAAATATAGGTTGACATCCCTTTAATCAAAATCCCATGTCTTCTATATTTTCAAGCCATCAATATCTAATATATTCTTCCTGCATACCAGTAGGATGAGCCAAAGCTATTCTGATTAAATCAGCATAATACACTGATTTCAGTACAGGCTGCTTGTGATTGTTGAAAAAATTCACTGATGATACCATAAAGAAATGAGCAGAAATCACACACAAAAAAATTGCTAACATTTATCTAGATTGAAGCATTTACTTTATATTTTGTCTTGTGGTAACAATCAGTTTTGTCTTCTATACAGCATTTTATTTTCTGTCTTAGCACTGGATTGTTGGGTGATTCCTCTCCTGCCCTCTCCCTCCTCCTTTATTCCCATGTTTAATATTTTAGTTTTTCCACATTCTGCTTAATTATTGAGTTTAGCTGATTTACGATTCTGTTTTTGTTGTTTGTTTGTATAATTCTGTTGGGGTATAAATAGCTGTTGGTTTTAATTTGTTCTTTAAATTTGTTGTTCCCATGGTAACTCTTTAATGCATTTTTTCCTGAGGTTTGAAGGATGCTTTTCGGCTTTGCTGTGATGGTCTGGTAATCTTCATCAGACTGCAACATGTCTTTACATTTTTCTTCATGTTTGGACTGTCTCAATTTCTTAACTCTTTGCTGCTTACATAGATCTGGTGGCCTAGAGCACTGCTTTTTCTATACTGGCATTTAAATTAAAGTGAATGTACATGAGATATAAAATTCATACAGCAAAATCAGATACATGATTTAAATGTAGTCTATGCACAGGTGTAAGGCAATCCATTCCTCTTCAGTGTAGACCTTATAACGTTAAGAAGATCTCCCATTTAGTGTGTGGAACTACAGATAATTGTCCCTATGTGTGTTGGGCCTAACTCAGTTTTGAATGTCCCAGCCCTTTTACAACACACAAACAGAAGAAGGACAACTTAAAATATAACCTGCTTCCCTGAAAGGAATTTCTCAAGATATTTTAAAAAATTATACATGCAGCAGTGGTAACTCTGATCACTTGTACAAAGCTGTAGACACAGAACGAGGGACTGAATTTCCTGACCACTGATGCACTCTGCTCCGTTTACAGCAGTGGACAGTGAGGTTCTGAAGTTGCTCTGGTTTCTTGTAAGAACTAGGTACATCTGAGGACAGCCCCAGACTTCAATGGGATCTAAAACTGGCTCAGAGCTGCTCCTGTTCCTTCTATTTCCTGTCCACAAGCACTTGAGTTAAAGCAGGACCTCAGACTCACTGTGTAATGGTCATCTTAAACCGTATTAGCCCTCTGCCACAGAGGTCCCATCTGAGTCATGAAAACAGTGGGACTAGTTGTCCATATTTTGAAGCTGTGCTTTTAAAACAAATTTGCTAGTTTTGTTAAAAGCTCTGAATGCCTAACCATGCAAAAGCTGCAGATACACCTTACAGAAACTATATCAGGTAGGAAAAAGGCACAGTACTGATCAATTCTGTTTATATGTAGCACACCCATATCCTGGTACGTCTCAGTGCCAGAGAGGGGAAATTATTCAGCATGTTATGATAAACTCAAAAAAATGGAGCTGTACTGAGCTAAATATGAAAATATAACTCTATTTTTCTGACTACTGTAATCCCATACATTTAGAAAACTCAGATTATTTTTGTCTTTTCTTTCTTATGAAATTCAACTTGTTACTGCCATGCTGAAGTTTTTAAGTCACTTGTCTCCAGTGTTCCCATGGCTTCTTTTCTGCTATAATGTTTGCCTATTAAACAGCCTTGTAGAATAAGCAATTCTTGATATGGCTATTAAAAACCAAGAAGAAGTTATAAATTACTCATACAATAGGCTAGCATTATAAAATACATTCTGTAAGATTTTTGTGTAATTGTCCAAACAGTCTCTAAAAATAGTACTGATTGAAAGTTTTACATTTTACTTTGTAAGGGGCAGCTCAGTCACCATAATTTTTACATCCATTTCTACCAAAGAAAATGTACAAAAGCAAAAAATGTGAGTTCTCAATGCAGACTTTTGTTTTAAGAATGTGCAAAATTTGACAGGACTAAGGGTATTTATGATTGGATGGCAGAAGCTCAGGGTTTTCTGCAGCTATGATGATGAGAACATTTGAATTCCTGGGGAAGTATGCAAACCACTTGCTAAAATGGCCATTATGGAAACATTTAATAATAGGAACAATGATGTGCATCATCTTTTTTCAAAGTGGCAGGACAGAAGCAGCTTTGAGATTTGATTCAGGGCATCTGCAGACTCAGGCAAACCTCAGTCACTTAACACTTCATAGTCAGAAGGTAATATTTACAGCTCAAGAAACTACAGGTGGGTTTAAGAGATTTAAGTTAGGAAAGTCTTTGATCGACCTTGGAATAAAGAGGAAAGCATCTAGAAATTACTCTACTAGGGAGCAAGCCCACCAAACTGGGGTTTTTTTTGTGCATGTGGCTTGGTAAATTGAGCACTGATTCCTTTAGATTAGTTCTATTCTTTATACCTAATCTTTTTGTTGGTAGAAATAAATTATGGTAGCACTACTGGCTTTATAAAAGCTGCTCTTCAAGGAAGAGCTAATTCTGGACACTATTTATTTAGATCATTTGGGAAGAATACTACCAAATTTAATGGAGAATGATAACCTCACCAAAAATTTTTGTAGTTTGTTTTCTCAAACATCCCACAGTAAGTGCAATTCCGTGTTATGGTCAACAGAGCAAAGAATTATAATTATGGCCAGTAAATTATATAGGATTTCGGATGAGATAATTCTATTTGGTTTCCATAGTAAAGTATGATTTCATTCTTACTACCATTCTGTAGGATGTTTCCACAGGGAAAATTTGAACTAAAGCAGAATCTCTACTATCTTCCTCTTCGCCTCCAGCTACTACAACACATAACGATTATATACTGATAAATCACTTGAATGGTTATGACATTTTCCATTGGCTACTAAGGCAGTGGTACATACACACATATTGCTGCCAACATTAAATAACTGTCAACTGAATTACCTAAATGATGATTTAGGCTCAGCTAAGCTTTTAAGGGCAATTTTTTTTTCTCTCAAAAAGGGATGATGGTTGTACTTCCTATATTCAGATCTTGTTACCCTTTTAAATTCCCATTAATGAGTTTGCTGATTTCACAAGGCATATTGCCCATGCTGACAGAGCAGAATATTGGAGCTGATTCCTGCCATATAGGCCTAGGAGAAGGAAAAGGTATGCCAAGGTTGTAAATCCAAATTTCCACTATTTGTGTGGAAAATAACAAGTTTCACATGGCACAGGTACAAAAGTGTGCTTTATTCCACATATTTTTACATTCTACAAAGCTATAAATAATTTCCACTCTTGGGATGTATTAATTTTTTGTATCCTCATGTCTGCCCATTAAAAAAAAAAATTGTTGACAGTGCTCCAGTAACTGATAGGCAGTTTGAGTGGCATAAGTGTATCTGTTTAACTAGCAGCCTTTGCCCCAAAGAGAAATTCTCACTTATGCCAATACAGTTGCAATAATATTTGTAGAGGCTCACTAAAATATCTGGAGTTTGGTTATCATTTTTTTCTCTTTGAGAAGGGTAAAAAGGCAAAATCATGTAGGCTGGGAATGCAGAGATAGTCAGGATGAACAGGAGTACTTGCTAAAGTCAGACTAACTAAGGAGACAATTGTTTGCTTCCTGACAAAGATGGTGTCAGATCTGTTTGCCAACATGCACTGCAGCTATATGTAACCACTAAAAAAACCACACAGACATTCAAGATCTGCCACTTTTGGAACAGGGACTAGGAAAACTGTATAATCCCAGAGTAAAAAACCGCACAGCAGATGGTCTTTTTTTTGCTCATCTCCTGCTCCCTCTCCCCACCAAGTAATGCTGACAGTATCTGCTGAGCAGACTGCCAAGCACAACCACATCACTCTATTTAGGCCACCTTTTTGGCACACCAGTCTTGTTTTAATTTTGCATTTTCTGTTGTCTTATTCTAACTGTGCTAAGACCATGAGTTTAACTGTATATAGGAACCCTAATACATTTATTACAGCTGTTAAAGGACATTGTAGAAAAAAAAAAGGAAAGCTGAAACACAGAGTGGAGCAGATGGATGAAAAAAGAAAATGTTCATACTCCATGAAGAAAGATAAATGAAGCAGAGAATTTCATTTTTGGAGGGCATTTTTTAATAAGGTCATTATCATGCAACAGGTCAGCTCAAGAGGTATAACTTCATAATAAAAGAATGCAGAATGGACTTTGAAGTATCTGATTTTCCATGCTGATGAGGAGAAGCAAGCCTGGTTTTGACTGTATGTTTACTCAATGGCTACATTCAAAGCGGTATCACTGATCTTTTCTGTACTGCCTGTACATTACAGGCCACGGCTCATTAACTGATGTCATTATCACTAGAGGAGTCCCGTTTTGACTTCCAGTTAGACATGGAAATCCCATTTGACTGTATCTCAAGAAGCAAACCAGAAAGAGACCGTCTCTACATATAGGGAATACCAGCATATCTTATTCTTTAGATACCAAAATATAAATGCTTGCTTAGGAATACAGTCATGCAGCCAACTATCCTTTGTCTTGACAAAGTAAGTCTTAGTTTGATAGCAAAGAGACCTCTCTACCTCAAAATCATGTAAAGTAGTGCTTAGAGAGTGCATTTTTCTATGTCACACACACTATAAACGTGTATTTCTCTCTTGCCCCAAAATGATTTTCATTTATGTTTGTGTTAAAATTTTATGCAGAATAATTATATTTGTCGTACAAATCCATATGATTTATGGACAGGGAGAGGGGTGCTGAGGTGTATAAAAAAAATGGGGAGAGAACAGTATTTAAACTCTAAAAGGTTTCTGGATAGTCTAATATATATTCCTTTGAATGATTACACTTATACCCCTCATACAATTAGGCCCATATTCTGAAACTGTTGCCCCTTACTGAAATAAACTCTTTTGCTGAAAAATGCTGAAACTTTACAATTTTCAGTGACATTTACCAGAAAGAGCTATATTCAACTTCACCTTAAGCAAAGAATACTTAGTACACTTTCATTTATATATAGCAGATTAGCCCTCTGTCCTCCCCAAATTGCCCATCTTCTTCTCCTGTTCCTGTAACATATTTCTCCCAGTCACAGAGATTTTCCTCTCACAGGAAACAAACTAAAATGCATACCACACAGAAACAGAATAAACAAAAGACAAGTCCACAAGAGAAAGCTGCTAGGACACAGGATGAAATATTTTCCCATGAATCTAAAAAAGATAACAGGCACTTACTTATACATCTCCTTTCATCCCTGAAAGTCTTAAAGTTAATTCATGGTTTCATAACTACAATAAAGTAACCATGCAGAGATTAAAATCAGGGCCTATTTTTATTTGGATATCAACAGTATGAATCCCACCCAGGTCTTTCTAAAAGCAGCCTTGGCTGACGCTCCAAAATGCTTCCTCAAGTTCATCTTCAGCCAAATAAGAAGTGGTCTGGAAAGGATTCATCCTTTTAGTGTACACAGAAGATCCTCGTCTTGGATCTATAAACCAAGTCTTTAAATTCCATTGTAATTACTTTGCAGTCATAAATAGAGCACACTATTTGTGGCATCCCAGCTGGCTTTTTAGACAAGGTGAACATATCTTAGAACATTCAAGAAAAAATGGGGACAGTGACAGAGACATGACTGATAATATATGAAGGCTCAAAAAGAAAACAAGAAAGAAAGGAAAAGAAAGAAAAAAAACCTTTAAAAAATTTTTAACATAAAGTAATAGCCAAAAGAACTTTTCTTTATTGAAGAACATTTTCTCAGAAGTTGTATTCCCACCTTGAAGGTTTGCTTCCAAGTGAGAAAAGGTTAGTGAAATTCTTTTATACCAAAGTCCTTTAAATCACTTAACTCTTAAGACATGATGACTTAATAACAATCTTGCACAAATAACTGAACTCTTCACTCTGAATTTAACAATCAAACCAAAACACTATTTTCCCCGAGAGATACATTTTTGTAGAGACAGTCATGGAAATTCAAGACCATGGTTAGGGTTAATGCTTATTAAAGATTTCCCCAAAGATTACAAGTCATTCATAGTGCCTCTGATATCTATAAATGCCTAACTTCCATGGATGTACATGGAATGGCCACAAGCCCCTCCATTTTAAGCTGGGATAAAATTATTTCCACAGAGTTTGTCTGCCAGGGGTTTCCTGTGACCCACAGCATTTGCTGGCTCTTCTTTGGAACAGCAAATGACCATCAGCAAGACAGCCAACAGTGCAGATTTCTCTTTATGAACTTAGTATAAATGAACATTCAATAAGCCTTTTAACATGCCCACTTATTGCTCTGATTTTTAAAGTATTAAAGAAACATTGCCTAGAAGTTTGATATGCTCAGCAGTAAGACATCACTGAAAACCATGGATTATTAGAGCATACAGCCATTTTTGGTAATAACATCCATTTCAGTATCTAGTCTCCAACACCGGTCTTAAACACATGTTGAGGGAAGAGTAAGTACTCAGTAAGGATATAGATATCACTACTGCCAGCAGTGGTAATCTCTAAAACCAAAAAATACATCTGCTATCTCTGTACCACTGCTACATACCCTTTCAACAGTAGACTACAAATTAAGATGGTTTTTTAAGAACTAAGTTTCTAGTACAGAAAAATGCAGTCAAACTGATTGGTAAAATAAAATTTTGGTAATGGTAAAAAAAGAAACGCAGTAATTGTCTGAATGGAGCTTACAGGTATACAGGATAGCAATATGTATTGTCTATAGAAACTTCAGCTGCACAGGAAGACTGAAAGGACCAGAACTCTAGGAAGCAAACTAAAACAGCAAAGGCATTATATGATTTTTAAGCTAGAAAAAGCCCACAAACCAACCAGCCAAACACAGAACAAAACCAACTCCAAACTACTGCAAAGGGCAAGCCTGCAATCTGCTTCCCATATTCATAATGACAAGAAGTGACAAGCTTAACAGGAGAAGTTTTTTAAACACTAGCAGAATATACCCAAGAGTAACTGTAGTTACTGTAGTGCAGCTCTGTAATAGGTTGCCTGGGGGCCTTAAAGAATATCTGTAAAGCTTTGGAACAGGTTAGACAAACATCTGTCAGGATTAGATCATGTTGCCTTGGGGCAGGGTGATGAACTAGATGCTCTCTTGTGCTCCCTTTTAACCCTAAAATTCTATCATTATTAGGAAAAAGCTACACAATTCCATGGTAGTAGCCAAAGAACTTCTTATTTCACTAGAAAATCAAGGACAATGATTAAAAAAAAAAAGCAGTAGTCTACCACTGAATGGAGATAGTAATTTTATAATAATGCTGAAAAACAAGTTTCAAAACAGGTTTATATTCTGCCATCTCAAAGAAAAAAATCTGCTTTCATTATGTTTTCAGATTTCTAGTTTATGCAAAATTAATTAAGGTCCTCAGTGAGAGAGAGTCATCCTCTAAATCTAATTTTCTTGTGAATGGAGTCTGAAATCTAAGAGATGAAGGATTTTTGCAAGGTGTAGAATATCTGTAAGGAGGAGCCTGTGCTACACGCAATGAGACTCAGTTTCTTCAGCACAGATCTTCACTCTGTAAATAACTTCTGTGCAGAGATCATACCATGAACTGCATGAGAGCTGTAACCAGAAGCTGAACAACTAATTTGTCGTGGACCAAGCAACAGGTATTTCACTGCAGAAACTGCAGAGTACGAGCTAACCAGGAGGGAGACAGAGTGTGTCATCCAGCACCTGGTGTGCATACCAGCCTACACCAGTGCTGGCTCAGGATTCCCTTGGCTCTCAGCTCTACTGAGGTAAGGAAAAAAGGTGACGGAAAGAGGGTTATGTCAGATTTGCTATTCCCAGCTAAATATTTTTCTACCTTATTATACATGTTCAATTTCAGGTCATCACTAAGCAGTATTTGAGTTGGAAAATACTTCCACAAAGCCCTGTGCAACACTGAGACTTAAATTCCCTTTAATTTTTATTTTCTTCTTTTCTATAAACAGGAATAGATCCACCCAAGGAAAGCCAAGGGTATAAAAGTGTGGTGACTCACCTGATGCATGGCACAGATTTAAATCACAAGTGATTTAAACTTCCCGTATTCTAGACACTTCTCATGTTGCATCAGCTACCTTTCTATTCAAATAGCTGTTTCTCTCAAATCAAAACTTGTAATGCCCTCACAGAAAGAAGAAAAATTTTCCAGTTTAGCATCCTTTCAAATGTATGCTTCTGTTAAGAGCAGCTTAGAAAAATCAGCGTTATTTAGCCAGATTTCAACCTAAATATTTTTGTCACATTACACAAAATTTCTGGTCTGGGTCCCTTTCTATGCCACATTAAAAAAAACACCTGAGAGGAGATGTGTTTTGAAGTCTTTCACAAGTGCTGGAATACACTGGCAGCCCTGCTGCCCCTCCTCTGCACAGTGTCCCTGTAAGAATGCCCTGCCCACTTTCAAAGACATTCCAGGGCAGGTGCTAATGAAAAGCAGCAAAGCCTACTCTGGCTCCTCATCCACAAGGAAGAAGAACACTTACAATGAGTGAGAGAGACAGAAAAATCCTGCCAACCCAAAGGAAAGGCAGAGAGGTCAAGAGAAACACAGAAATGTGGTTTGTAGGTTTTTTAGCTTTGCCTTCTCTCCAGTTTTCCCTCTCCAAGTTTATTGCTTGTAAAACTGCATGAAGAGAATTCATCTGAAGATTTCAGGTCAATTAGTCTGCATTTGGATTAGCCCAGAACTCCTGCAAACCTACCCCAAAGAATCCCCAAATAATTTCTCTTCCTTCTCGTTCCCCTCTAGGACAGCACCACTGCTTTTCAGGGGAAATACAAGAAGTGGTTAACTCAGGACAAATGCTTCCTGACACCTGGTGCCATTCCAGAATCAGCAGAATAAAACTATACTGGATACAAAGCTTATTTTAGATATATATAATCAAACAGCTCATGTTTACAAATGCTACCTATGTATTAATAACAAGACTTAGGGCACACAGTTGCTTTTTGAATTTTTTTAAATTATATTTTGCAAAAGTATTTTAAAAGGCTGTTGTCTACATGAAAAACAGCACAAGCAGCTGGGCTCCAGCATTGTATCAGATTTGCTGGAAGCATAAAGACCTACCAACACCTTAGAAGGCAAGGGGCAGCCTCCTGATATTCAGGTATCCTTCACAAAATGTCATCACATTAACCCTCCACCCACTGCTTAGAGCTATGATGTGAACATAAACAGGGGAGGTTCTTATTTTTGTCTCATGCCTATGCTAAGACCTTCCTAAATTGAAAACACAGCTGTTATAGTGTGCAACTTTCACCAGCTGACAAGGCTGGCATCCCTTGATGTAACAGAGAAATTTAATGAGGTTTCAATATGTCACACTAATAGAGCTAAATCAGAGCTACTACGACTGTCAATGACGTTATCCTAATAACTTCTCACCCTGGACATATAAATGGTTCCTGAAGAACATGACTTATCTGAGCACTAAGTTGAACAGGGTTTAAATAGCATAATTAAAGATAATATGAATCTACTCAAGTTAAATATACTGAAATACTTCAGATACTAGAATAAATACAGTCTAATCTCTGCGGAAGGATTAGTGTGATAAAGATGACTACAGTTCCACTGGTTAATTTTGTCATGTAGATGCTCCCTGTAGACACTGCAGAGAGATAATTTTTCTAAAACAGAAAATTAAGTTCTCTTTCAAAGGCAGGAAAATCCAAAGCTCAAAAAACAAGATTTTATTCAACCTGATGAAAACAGAAGGCTAAAACAGCCAAATGTAAAATGGTATTAAATAGCATTCACACTTATCCAATTTAATGAAGTTTTGGATTCTTGATGTCACTGTAGTGCCTTGGGTGGTAATGCACAACCTATGCACTGAATTACAAAACCATAAATTATAATTTCTGTAATGTGTATAATGTAAATATTTGTAGTTTTTTGAATCACGTACATTAAAAGCACATTAACACAAACATTTCCTTACACTGGTAAGCAAAGTCACGTGTTCTAAAGAGTGGCTCAAAAGCCATCACAATAAGGACATATAAACTGATATATTAAGATTTTTGAAATTTATTCAAGTCAGATTGGAGTGTTTTGGTAATGGTTCTGGGAAAACAAGATTTATTTTATTTGTCAAATATTTAGTAATACCAACTAGTAAACTAAATAATCTCTGAGACTCAGCATGAGAAAAACCACCAAATGGTAACCTGACATGCTTTTTAAAGAAAATTCAGATAAATATAACCCAAGCAAATTAACTTTCATTGGATTCACCATACATTGCAGATATGGCCCTATTTACATCCAAGTTGTTAAACAGATAGACTTAGGTTAGAAATTACCAAAGAGCTACTGGGTAGAGATAAACATATGCAACATATAACTGGCATAGGATTAGTACTGCTGAAAATACAAAAACACCCTAAATAAATTCATTTAGGTATATAATTTAAAAAGTAAGAAATTTTAGTTTCTACAAAAATGTAACTGAAATACTTAAAATGGTGTTAAAAATCCCACTGCCTGGGTTACTGATTCTCCCTAACTGACCTTGCACTTCTGTAGTCAGTCAAATCAGAACTGAGACCTACAGGAATGCAGAAATACCAAGATTCATATACCAAGAGAAATTTAAATGCTTTTTGGGTTTTTTTTCCTTTACCTAGAAGCAGTACTCTATACTGGTGAAGCTGAGACATCCAAAACCAAATTAATTTCCCAAGAATAGAATAAAAGACTGGACCTGGACAAACATCAAGCTGTAAAATTTTAGTTCAGCAGTCTTTATTTCTGAGAAATCATTCAATGAACTTGAGAAGTTTTTATAAAACTTTAACTTCAGACAGCCACTGTCATAATATTGTAGTCACACTAGGCTTAGTTTTAAACATACTGTGTTGTGTGAAAAATATGAATAGTTTACATCTCATTAGGGGAAAAGAAATCCTGACTTTAGTCTTAAAGCTGAATGAAGAGAAGAGAAAATAAGCCCAAATTATGGGATATGTATAGAGTTTACACTGGTTAAAAAAAATGATATTGAGAATACTCTTTATATTCCGCTCTACTGAAGAATTACTAAGATTTAATTAACAAGACCCATTTCATCATATCTTACTCCACTCTGAGAAATAAAGAAAATGTTGGTAGCTAGCAGTGACAACAAATACTAGTAGTCTATTTCTATATAAACTGTGCATATTGCAATGTAGTCAAACTCAAACATTAAATATACTATTTAATGTTTCATTATTCATTTACAGATCTGACAGGTTCTTCTTACATTATACTCATCCTACATGGCATTTCATCTATAATATAAATTGTATACAGCATATAAAAGGAAAGAAAAACACTCTCCATAATTTTGGGTTTTTGGGGTTTTTGTAGAGAGCAATACAACTTTATAAAATGAAAACTGGGGGGGAGATTACAAAAAATTCTGTCTTTTTTTTTTTTTTTTTTTTTTTTTTTTTTTTTTTTTTTTTTTTTTTTTTTTTTTCCTGCATGAGGGAATAGGAAAATCTTTGGTATTGTCATGAGGTCACCGGAAATACTGCAGTAGCAAATATAAACAGGTCTTCATTAGGTGACCGATGTATTGTGGTCATTACTTGGGAATGGTTCTGGATTATCATCTTATTTTTGTTGGCTCTAATTTAAAGATACCTTTTTCAGTCAGTGGAAAAACAATGTTCCTTCTTTAGTTCTAAGAAGAGCAGCCTAAGGCTGGAATGCTCTAAAGAAACCCAAGCTTTTGTAAAATGATGTCATATGCCAACTGTGCCAGGCAAATGTTTAGTAATAGCTAAAGCATTCTATAATTAAAACAAGTCCCTTGTTAAAAGAGGCTGAAAGTGATCAAAGCTCTTTTGTCTGTTCAGACACTCGATAGATGTGAAAAGAGTTTTGCTTACAGTGAGGATGGTGCTGTGGTTTCTTTCTCCATTGTAAGTAGCAACAGAGTGCATCCTGAACTATTCCTATTTGCAAAGAAACTAATAAAAATAATACAGCAACATGAGTGAAACAAAAGGGGCATTCAGCATAAAATAGACAGGTATTTGTTGCCACTGTAAGACACAAAGTGGAGCCTTAAATATCTGAAACTGTTATTTAATAGCTGCAAGGCAATAAAGCAGAGATATTTCAACAGTTGCCAACAAATTGTCCACTCAAGCTGAAGGGACCATTTGGTACCAGTAGTGATTTGATTCAGCATGTGGTCTATGACTATTCCTTTACACTATCATGTTTCTAAAACATTTCCTGTTTACTAAGAAACAGTATATGTGAGAAAATAGTTTGAAAATAAAGTATTTCATTGACTGAAACACATTCTTCAGCTTTCCTCTGACCTTGTTCCTGCTCTATGCCTGAAATTGCCTTAAAAGTTATTAAAAATGGCTATTCAAATGCACCTTAGAAACTGAAGAAACAGAAACTGTCATCTAAATATGCCTTAGAACAATTTTTATATGCCCCACTTGTTCTTTCTTCTGACTTGCAGAGGTACAAATGAAACAGGAGGCAGACAATACTAAAACCAATCGTGGCCATATTTGCAAGACATAACAGGAACTTTTAAATTGAAGCCTTTTCTCCTAACATTTCCTTTACACTCTTAAGCAACAAAAATCAAACATAACTGTACCCACAGCATTCAGCACACTTTAAAAAACTTCTCTGACCCAGAGCAGCAGAGGACAAGGGTGCACATCAACATTAAAAGGGAAGTTACACACACTCAAGTTTGGAATAATGGTTTGAAAGATGCTGATTAATGCTAAACTCTTTCTTGGTTATTCGCCTCTGTGCAACTAAGGCTTCCCCATAAGAAGACATGAACACAAGCCTACTTCTTTCCACCACACAGTATCAGGACAAAAATAAGTCTGAATCAAATTTTGACCAAGTGAGGACACTGCTCACGCTTAATATGCTCAGTGTGCAAGAACTTAATTCTTCGCAAGATCTGATATCCTTGTTCTAAACTCTTGCCACTTTTCCCATCAAATGATCAATGAAAATGCAATACTAAGTTAATGTAAACACTGCATTTCTAATACACAACTTTAGCCGTGACAAATTAATATAATAAAGCACTTTTCACAACAAAACAGATGTAATTTCAGTTGCTATGTAAAATTTTGAGTTGACTTCCTCAGTAAAGCTAAGTCAAGTGTTTCATTATAATTTTAAATTACTTTAGTCACATTCCCCCTAAAGGAAACAAAACAACTTATTCATGAATTGTGAACAAGAAAATACCCAGATTAAGAAAATTTCCACATTGATCTACTTATGGTCCATGTGAAAAATGTAAACCATTCAAGGTGAAACGCATAATGCAGATCTTCAGATTGTTGGTTTTTTTTTTTTCCTATCTTCACCCTGTACCCTTTCCCACTACAAATTACCTGCAGTCACATATAACTTCATTTCTCCATTCAAAACCATTCTTTTTTTCCAATAGCCAGTGCTACATAAATAGACCAGAGTCTTTCAAATACTTTTTTATATCTTGTCTCCTAGCCCATATTCTGTTTTGGAAAAAACAACCAACTGACCGAACCACACATCAAACCATGTTATACAGACAAGTCTTCTGAAAACAGGCCATTTAGGGTGTTTCTAGACATACTGTATTTTTCCAGATGTTCTGCGCCCACTAGCGCAATTTACTCTTGGAAGTAATTTGACCTGTCTCTAAAATGCTTCATCACTAAAGGCAAGTATAATGATACCTGACTTCCTGGAACTGGTTCAAAATGTTTTTGTATTAGGGTTTTTTCTATTTGTTTTAAAGCAGGGTTAATGTCCATTACTTGTAGCTCTTAAAAAAGTCTAACTTCTAGACAAGAAATATTAAACACCCCCATCAGTGGATTACTAAACTCTTACGTCTTTTCTTTGCAGTTCCTAATGTGGTGTCACTTGATTGAGCTAGGCTTTATTTCTGTGACCTCTTACATTCATTAGGGGGTAAGATGGGACATGCAGCTTCTCAGTTATTTTCCTGTTGTACTACAAAGTTTTAAGTGGAAAGAATGATCTCAAGGATTTGGTACCTGTGCATCTTCAACAGGCTGGACTTCTGGTGGAGAAAAGTAGGTCTTTACCTAGTGGTCTCAGTTCCAATTTTAGCATCTATAATGATAGCCTCACCCAATTATCTTTTTAGAAAACCCAGAAATAATCCCAGTAAGATAACTATAAGTCAATACTTCTTACAGTATGATGTGTGAGGTTTTAATAATGGTATTTTCAGAAGGTTATAGCAAAATAAATGTGTAATCAGAAACTTGCTAAATAAGATGCACAATGTAAATATTTCATTAAAGTGCTTTGTAAAGAAGCAGAAGAAATATCTTTCTCTCTCCATGGCAAGTGTTCCAAGGAACTTGTGATCTCAGAAAATAAAACTTTTCAGAGGCATTAAAATAAATAAATAAATAAATAAATGAAAGGCAAGCTGGATTTTATTTCTGGATAGCACAGGAGAAAACAAAAGGAGAATGTGTCTTATCAAAGGACAGGGTGGAATTTGCCTAAATCTTAAAGATCCACAAAGGACTTTAAGGCAGGGAAAGTACATACCTGTAACCTCTACCAGTTTAGAATTTCTAAATGTCACTTCTATAGAGATCATATGATGATGCCAATCATTGCACTACTCTTGAGAAATCCAGCAAGAGCCCTTCCTCTCTTTTGTCTAAACCATGAAACAATTAGAAATTAATTAAAAGAAGTTTATTTACCCATTATAATTGATAACAAGAAATAATAATACCTAGGCCAGACTGGCAATGTTAAAAAATGACAAATGAAAGCCTTCCAGTGGGGCTCCAAGTTCCTGCATTCTTTTGAAATGCCTGCATACTTGCCAGCTCCCTACCAAAAATATCATGATGATACAATGGAAAGTTGATATAATAATAATAATAAAGCATTCAAAAAATGCCTTTGGGAAATTACTTCAGTACTGATGAATGAAATCCATAAATAAATGTTAACGCCATTACACAGCATGGTGAATTCCCAGCAATACTGCATTTGGTGCTGAAGAAGTAACAATCCAATCATTATCAAGAACTAACATAATTCAGGATAAGTAAAAATGCTCCAGGTTAATATTATACTGTACTAAGTTAATTCAGTATGCCACTCCAGTTTGTTACCAGCTAAATTTATAGACAAACCAGTGTTCAAGGTGTCCATAAATTATTGTCTTCTAATAGTTATGGAAATCTCATCTATTCCCAAAAACAAAGAAAAGACAGTACCTCTTCTCCCTTGGAAAAATCTACAGAGGTTAAAATATATTTATTCTAGCACATGTGCCTGTTCTCAAAGGGTAATGAAACATCTTCCTCTGAAAGAAAGGCTCGTTTGAACAAACAGACTTCCTCTGGTCAAAACCAATCAGAACAAGAAAGTGGTTTTAAGGCTACAGCTTGATCTCAGATCAGTCAAAATATGTTCAGCTCTCCAGTAATAGCAGATTCTGTGCTACTGTGAACATAGCAATATTTATAGTTTAACAAATTACTTGTACAGTTCCTTACATGTTATGTGTCTATTGAATCTGGTTGCCTTTGCTTAGGGATGAAACTGACACACCAAATTAGAGACTACAGCAGTGATACATGTCTAAGAGCAATTTTCACAAGAAAAATAAAACCTATTTGAAATTTATTTTCTCCTGCTCTCCAGAAATCTACATAAGGATACAGGAAGGACAAGTTATTCCTACATCTGCCAGAAGGGAATAAAACCTACATATACTAAGTCTTTCATGGTCAGTGTCTTTCATCCCCTACCACAGTTTTTATGTTTATTTCTAAAATTATTGTAGTAGTGAGTAGAATCAAACATCCATAAGTGCCTTGATCTTACAGTGGTAAAGAGGGCACAACTTGCACAGGAAGTTGTTGTGAAAGCCCAAACTAGTATTTTGATTTCCTGCATGCAGTGTTGTTCTGCCTCTGCATTTCTGCTAATCAAAGAGACATTTCGATGTGCACAGCTCACCAGAAGTTTAACTGTGGTGTTTTAACCCCGTGTGGCAGGGACAATCTTGCTCTCTAAAGCTGGCCTGGTGCCAAGACAATTGGAATACTTGATCCATGAGGCTGGGTCCCAGAGACTGTAATACCCAAGTAATAAATAGCAATAAATAACAAGGGATGATCTGAAACACCATCAGTGTTTCAGTGTATCAGTGCCCTGTGTATACTAACATTTCTACATTTTTTACCACCAGTAGAGCTGAAATTGTTCCAGTAATTGTGGGAAATTTTAGGAAAGTATGTCAAACATAGACAAGATAATAGTGTCTGTCGCCCTTTTCTTTTTTTTTAATTGCATTGTGGGGTGCCATTTTTATTGTCTATCAATGACTTCCAGATTGTTTACTCAGTTCACAAATAAAAATTAAAAGGATTTTGAGAGCAAGCGGTTAGAAAAACTCACGGAAAACTGGAAAAGTACCAGTGGATTTCTTTAAAATGTAAGGAGTATCAAACTTCAAAATACAAAAGTGAAGTATTCCTGACAATAAATATTCAATAAATATATGAAAATAATCCAAAACACTATGACAATTCCCATTGTCTTGTAAAACAATAAACAGCCACCCAAGAAGCAAGCCAAAATAGTTTGTTTTGTAGCTGTAGAACCTTTTGTTCTATCATTTAAACTGATGGACCATCCACAGCCAAGTTATTTAGGAAGAGGATGAACAAAATTACTTCAGAAATTTCAAACTCTAATTTATGCTACTTACACTTGCGTGTTTACTGAAGATCAGATGATGTCTTACCAGAGCTACACTTAGGGCAGATTTTATGACTTTGCATTGATGTTCATTCAAAGATGCTAAAGCTCACTTTTATCCTGCATCAGAAACAAAGCTTGAGTTATGATACATGCAAAGAAACACAAGAAACCTCAATTTTCTTTTCAATTGCACTGAAGGGGTTATCTCTGTCATCTAAATTAACCTGTTCTTTTAGCTAAGGATCACACCAAGGGGTAATAAAAATTTATTTTGCCTGCAACATGTCCAGAATTCATGATTTGGAACACAGAACACAATGTGGACTTTGGAACACAAAATGTATAATGGATGATAGATCATTACTCACAGCCTGGCAAGGAGGGCCCTCAGAAAATAAGGCATTCTTTATCACTCCAAGTGACACAACATTCTTCCAGTGTCCTGGATTGTGAAAATGTTCATGAGTCAATATGGAGTATTTTTGTTTGTGACTTCTAACTAGAACCTCTGACAGATGTTCAAGTGCTATGATAGAATCTATGTTTACTGTGGGTTAGCCTCAGTTTTTCTGAGGTCCACAAATACAGCTGGTATCCCATTAACTTGCTTTCAAAAGAGGTGTAAAGGGTCAATATGTTAGGAAAAAGTTGCTCTCTATTAGGAATTGGTAGCAATTCTTATGTCATCAGAGTATATAATACTGCTCTGATGAGTATCAAAACATTTATTTCTTGTAATGAACTTTTAAATTTCAAATCACTGCAATGAAGCAACACTACTGTTCAAACAGTATAATATAATGAAAAAAAACTCTGACATATTCCTATCTTCCCTTTCTGGAACCAGTTTCTTCTTTCCTTGTACTTTCTTTAGACTTTTACAGCTTTGGAACTGCTACCTCCAGTGCTAACAGAAATGAATAGCAAAACTATAAATATCTATATTGAAAAGTACAAGACTAACAGATAACTTAATCTAGGTGCCTAGAGGCTATCCCACATTTATATTTGAAAGTACTAGCATATGCCCTCTCATGATCTTGATTAGTTGGAAAGTAATGTAAATGGTAATGTTTCTTTCACAGGCTTTTAAAGAAAAATTAATACTCATAAGCTAATAGGAATTCCTAAAAATAGTCATGTTATAAGTGCAAATGGTATTTTGTCATCTACCTTCATTTAGAACGGGTTCAGTATTTTAGGAAAATAGGATAGAGAGACATTGCATAAAAGTCTTTGAACAATTACATGCTTGGTGAAAAACTAGTCTTTAATTGATAGAGATATTGTTCAGCTTTAAAAACAAATAAATCTTACAACATCTGACATTTCTTAGGTCATCTTTGCAATGAGAAATCAGTAGAAGACAGAGCGCAGAAGCTGCCTTTTCACCCCTGCAGTATGGAAAACAGCAATCACTGCAAGCCAAAAGGCTTGGAAAAGGATCATTAATAGATTCAGAAACTTTTCTTCCATTTTCAAAAAGTCTTATATAGGACTGACCGTGAACATGAGTAAAGTCAAGCGAAAACTATGACACAAAACCTGGAAAACTTAGGTGAAGTTCACACATCTGAAATTGCACAGTCTATCTCACTTTCAATATTATGCCAATGTTATCCTTGGGATGAAATGTTTACAAGGAAAAAGAGAATTAAAAAAAGTCATCCCATATGAACAGGAGGATATGGAGTACACAGTGTGAAAGAACCAAGTGGCTGATGGGACAAGAGGTTACTACTACTGCAAGCAGAAATATGTCCCCATCAGACTTTCAATCTGATTTTTGCATGGTTTGATATGTTCTACTCAGAGAAGAAAGAAAATCATGTCAAAATGAATTTTTACAGAAAATGTATTAAACTTTATGTTTTCCCTAAAGTATGACAGAGACCCTGTATTTGCAAGGGGAAGGCAGCATATCATCGAATGTGAGAAATAAACCAGATTTTATCCAGGAAGTAATTTCTCTTCATACGAAAGCATCAAAACAACATGAAAGACAATAGAAATACTTAAACACCTAAAGATAAATGAATGCTCAGGAGTTTTACTGTAGTGGGGCCAGAAATAGGACAAATTGACCCTGAAAATTATAACAGGCTTAAGTGACATAGAACAAATACACAAATTAAGCCCCAGATTTTCAGAGATGAGGACATTAAAAAAAAACTCTAGAACTATGTTGCATCTGGAGGCAAAAAGGCCTCAGAGAGACTGGGGTAATTTGTTGACGTTATATTAATTCTTTGAGTAATTACTCAAAAATCCAGGGACTAAATGACAAAAACAGATATACATCTCCCAGGAAAAGCCGTGAAAAAATTACAACCAACCAGAATGCCAATTTGGGCATCTCATCTTATGACTGACAAAACTCCACAGTATGTAAGCAAGCCCTAATCTCAAATATCCAGAGGCAGACCTCAAGGGAGGCAAGGAGCGTGTACCTTTCTTAAACTAGTGGGAATACTAGTGATGCAAAGCCCAACACCCAAATGACTTACTTAGATGAAAAAAATATATTATTAAAAAAAAAAAATCCCACACCAGAAACTTTGAGATGTCTCAGCAGCAGGCAAGCTAATAGAAACACTTAGTATTCTCAGGGGCACAATACAGGAATACAGTATTTCTTGTAGATGAGGTAATTACTAGAAAACAACAAGGCAGGAATGACTGGATTTAGGAAACAGCTGTATCTGATTTACATGGGACCTTGTCAGGGCCTTATCTTGGAGGTATATTAAAACTCTACAGGTGGCACAGCAATCTACTAATAAAAAGTTTCTTTATTATAACAGTTTAAAAAATAAATAAAAGATATAGGTAGCAAAAATACAGTAACATACAGGAAAAGATTTTAAGAACCAAACCCAACTGAGCAAAAAGCTGAACAAACACAAATCCCAAACAAAAACCAAACAAACCCAAACATCTTAGCAGACATTTTCAATCCAGAAGCTGGTGCAATGGAAGAATCCATCTGCAGTACCTACCTTGCTTCTTACCTCAATTTGAGCTCCCCAAACCACATTTCTTTCCGTTTCCCTGGCTGAGCTTTATGGAAAAAAAGCTTCCATACTAAAAGATGCCAGTGGTTTGCATACCCTGGTATCCTCCCTTCAACTGTGGGCAGTCCCAGCCTAGTAAGAGGTGCAGCAAAGTCTACTCAGTAGGTGGCCACAGGAAGAGCTGCCCCAACATGAAAAGTTTCCTCCTGACCTCAGTAAAAGCTGGCTTATCCTCTAAACACAACTGATTACAGCGATAAGGATCCCTTTCAAAACTGTTTTTCTAATTTATTATTGCAACCTTTTATACTCTAGCAAAGCACATAAATAGCTCATGGGTTTTGGATCCTCATCCTTTAAATGTACGGATCTTGCAATAAGTGGAGTTGGGGGGGTCGTGTTTTTGGGTTGGGGGTTGTTTGGTTTGGTCTGGACTTTTAGTTTATTTTGTTGTTTGGGGTTTTTACCTATTTGGCTGTTTGATGGCTTTTTTTTCCAAGCCATGGTGCGTCCTAAATTGCTGTAAGTTTCGCTCAAGTAGGGAGACATCCAAGCTGCTTTCAAAGGACTGAGCTGGGATACTCAGAGCAGTTCACCTACTTCAGCAAAGTTCTCAGCTGTCCTAGTCCGAGAAGCCCATACCCAGCTATCTTCGCTGGTTGTTTCTGGCTGAGAAACATAGGAGGAAAATTTCACTGTTGTTGATAAGATGCCTGTTTATGGTGCTTGAGTTCTTGTTCTAAGCTAACTCAGGTACTTCAATGTTTACATTACAGCATAGACATATCTTTCATAATTTCTGGATTTTTTTCCATATGAACTCTTGCTTAATTCCTTTGTCTCTGCATATAAATAAAAGTTGGAAAATAAGTATAATAATTCTAGGGTGAGTTGTGTACTTCTGATGTAGCTTTTTAGTGGAATAAACACTGATCTCTTCATTTTTTTGTTATTTGGCTTAATCATTTGCAGATTCAAAAATAACATTTTATTTTCCATGGCAGAGCTACTTGGCTTCTCCGTGCTTCTGAGGGAAGGAAGCATGTTTTTAAAGGCTTTTTGAAAGTCCTAATGTAGTTTGTTAACATATACGTTTTGTTGTATGCTGTCCTGTCCCCCATTATCCACTTACTTATCTCTTGCTCTTCAACATGTGGCATAGTAGGTATCTTAAGGATACCTTAAGAACTTCATTGTGCTAATACCTTGTATTAATATCATTAAGGCCAGTTTCTTTCCCACACCTTAAATAAGATCCTTAGCAAAGACTCTTCGGCCCCCAAAAACTTACACTGCGTATGTCAACATTATACACAGCCATGGGCACAGATCTCTTATACAGACAGAAGCCTTTGATAAATTTTAAAAATATTGAAATATGTATGATTTCCATCATCACAATAAGCATCACCTAACTATAAGGCCATATACTTAGCACAGCTAGCCTGGCTCTACATCAGAGTGTTTTAATACATACTTGAAGAATTTTATTAATAATTTACAAAATAGAATTTAGAAAAAGCCACAAGCAAAAATCAGTGTCGAGCCCGGGGTCGGCACTGGGTGAATTTAGCTTTGGCTTCTATCACACTGGAGCTCCCCCGTTCACAAATTCACTCTCTGCGGGGCCAGTTTCTTTGGCTGGACAGGGCACTGCTTCATACCTCCTTTGTCTCTTCAATTTCTTTTCCATATTCATGTAATCTTCTCCTCACTGCCGGTCAGTTGAGTGGATTTCTGAGTAGAGATGACTACTTGATTCGATTTCTGGGAATCTTGTATTGGGATGCACAGCCTGTATGATGGAGGCTAGTCAAGTTCATCTCTAGAGTGGGCTTATCTCTTCTTGGAGTCACCCTTCTTTCTGTTGCAAATTTTGGTCCTTGCCTGAGTTTCGGGCAAGGGCGTTTATGATTCCTGAACATTTTTTATTTCCAAGCCCGAGTGACTGTTACGTATTTCCTCTAAAATGCGAATGATTTTACACCACCAATTACAAAACACGAATTATTTCACATTATATTACATGAACATGAATTAATTCACATTATATTGCACAAACATGAATTATTCTACATCATGTATCACACTTGGTATCTATTCCTATGGCTCCACAGTACTCTGCGCAGCGGCCCACACGAGGCCTTGTTGCCATGCCGCAGCTCTGACAAGCGGCATGCTTCCCCCGAGGAACGCCAAGGCCCGTGGGCCCGGGTGCTGGCACCAGGGCCACGCTGCTGCCAGGGACAGATGAACCCCCTTGCAAAAAGCCTCTTCACAACCCAGCGGCGCCCCCAGGTTTACTTTTTCCAACTGCTAACATTTGTTTACCTTTTCCCTGTTGTAATCGTCACGGGTACTAAAAATCTCTGGCCTATTTGCAGTGTGCAATTACCTCTGTAAATCGACATTTCCCCGCGTCACTTTTGTCACAAATCAATTGCAACGCTGCACGCAGGACTCAGAGCTGCCGAGGCCGCTGAGCTCCTCCATCAGAGGGCAATCAGCGGGGGCAGCAGCACGGCTCCTTGCTGCGGTGTTTGCGGTCTGTCCTGCACGCCTCCGACGGGCGTGAGGCGCAGGTGTCCCGGTGCCGGCGGGGCCACAGCCGGGTACAGCCAAGCCCCTCAGCCCCGGGCAGGAAGGCGTGAGGGGAAAAGAGGGAGGAAAGGCCCTGCCAGCCCCGAAGCGAGAGCAGGAGGAGGGACAGGAGGGGCTCCGACCGCAAGATTCCCCTGGAGAGCCCCCGCCGGCGCAGGGCAAGAGCGAGAGAGAGCAGGAGCGGCCAGGAGGGGCTGGCACGGACTGACCGCAGTACCCTGTCCCCCTGCACCCCTCGGTAAATGATCTCCCTGTCTTTAGCTTGACTTTCAAGCTCTTCCCCCCCCCCCCCCCCCCTCCCATTTTACTCTTTTACTTTCCCTTCCATTCCGTGGAAGGGGAGAAATGGGAGCTCGGCTGGGTGAGCCTATAGCAGGCGGCCCACCACATTGAGAAATACTGTGTACTTGCACTGCATGGAGTGATCTTAAATCCATTTTTACACAGAGTCACTGTAAGAGGTTTGATAGCTGTCTTCTTAAAGGTGTGATGAACATTAGAAAATTAAAGCCAACATGATCAGAAAACATGCAACTTAGGTAGTATGGTGGACATAGTGACTTCAGATGGAGATGGTGACTTCAGACAAGCCAGCAGTCTGGTGACCCAAAACTTAATAGTCAGCAAACACTCACAGGTAACTAGGTAAGAGACTGATTTCAAATGAGAAACCTTGGAGTTACCTCCCATGGTGGCACAGACGTATGAAGATTAAACCCAAGTAAACACAAGACAGGGATGTTTCTCACTAAAACATAAAATAATGCTTTTTACATAGCTTGCAGTTAAAATGTAGTGAGCAAATGAAGAGAATTTCATTTGGTAGGCAACAAAATTTAAGCTCTGCGGAGGCAGAATATAAAGTGACACTTCAGCTAACAAGTTCATTTTAACTTGTGTCTATGCTGTTTTTCATTTAATTAATTGAAGAACTTCCATCAGCTTGAAATGGACCAGGATCAGACCCTTGAGAGAGTGATTGTTTTTGAAGCCTTGCAAGCAGTGAAAATTATTGCAGTATTCAATAATTAATTCTGACTGTTTTTCTGGTGTCTCCACCACTACCATTCTGTTAATTATTTCTCAATCTTTTAATGAGTGAAAACAACAAAAATTAAGAATGTATTTTTAAATTGATTTTGTTGTTAAATAAAGAACAATAACTCATATGGATCAAACTTTTAAAGGCTAGTCTAGGCAGGCATTTTCCCAGGGACTGTAAGTTAGCCTTATTTAAAATTACATCAAAGATGATGCACAGAATTTTAGTTTATTTTAAAGATGTTTCTAAAAAGAAAAAAAAATCCCAAGAGTTAATTAAATTATGTCTGTGCATTTATGACACTATATATAGATGCCAGTTAACAGAATTTGCATCTTCCTGAATAAATGCCAAGAAAGTAAGTGATTCTGGAAACCCACTTATACACAGATTTGCTACAGTGCTATGCAAAAAGCTTTTATTAAAAAAAGATTGAAATTGCTCATGTCTTAAAATAACTGTAGCACATGATGTAAAAGATACTATAGTCAGTGTGATTTTTTTTTTTTTTTTTGACTTTCAGAAGGTAATTAGGCCCCCATTCTTGGAACAAGAGCCCTGCTGTTATGATTACCAGTGAACTATAAATTTTCTCTTCACGGATTTTTACTTTGTCAGAGATCATCCAAGATATATTAGTTTTAGAGACTGACTGCACATAGAACATTTTTTAAAGGCTGACTTGTCCACCTGTCTTAAAAAGACAATTCTTTATACTTTTGTGTGCAGGATGATGCTTGAGTCAAGAACATTAAGGTGTGCTTTGACCTGGACACAGATGAGAGCTGGGAAAAACTTGCAAACCACAAAATTTCCATAAAATGCTTCATAAAAGCTTGAAACTTTTACAAATTCAAGCCAAACTAGGAAAGAAGATTTGTTCAGAAATAAGTTTGTTTTGGTTGTTTTAAAATGGAGGAAAGTGGTTTAATCCGGTCACTTACAGGGAAATACAGGCAGTTTTTGTGTGCTGAATGAACCCACCATCTCCAGCACAGCTATCTGGATATTCTGGTGGGTATTTCTTTCAATCTCCTTTATTCATCCCTTTGCACATTGTAGAAATATGTAAATATGAATAAAAAAACAGATTAAACACAGTAATTCATGTGATGCCTCTTCCTGGGTAAAGTGTCCCAACCATCAACACTAAACTTCTTTTATTCTCTCATTTTTTGAATATTTTACATATATGGAAAGAAAACAATTTATTTTACAAGGAGAACGTTATTGTTAACAATTGCTGAACATCTTTATTTTCTGCTCAGTGAGACAAATACACCCTTAACCCTCCCAAATTAAAGCCTTTAAAACAGTTCATGAGTTATTTTGATTGTGTAGTTGATCAGGTAAGGTATGGAAATGAGATTATTTACAGAATGCTGTTGATCAATTTCTACATACATCCACATGTAATAATGGAAAAAGCAGTTCAGAAAGAGACAGTAAAAAGCTTAATATAAGTACCTAGTTATCTTTGTCCAACCAAAGCTAAACTGAAAAGATTAAAGGTTTCATTAATGGTCTTGTCTCTTAATTTATACTTTGCACTGACTTAGCCTTTGAAAACCATCCAGTCTGGACATCTCACAGAAGGCTCTGCTGGTAGGATGAGGCGAAGTTCACAGTGGAATTTCTCAACAGACATCTTCTTGTGAAAGTAACATGGAACAGACAAATAAAGAAAGAGGGACCAGCCTGGAATCTTTAAATCCAACTCCATTTACCTAAAATCACACATACAAAATTGCTTTTATCGGCTAGGTCAGAGTTGAGCTGTTGAAAACTGAAAACTGAAAACTGAAAGTGCTGAAACTGCACTGTGAGGAAGTGCAGTTGTGCTTACTAAAATCACTCCAGAGAGCAATGGGCTTTGTGTGCCTTGCTGGAAGACATGAAATAGGTTTAGATTTTTTTAATATTTATATTGGAGCCTGCAGCATTAGGGTCAAGGCAGATGTGCAACCTTGGCTAAGATTTTATTCACTGCACACACACTGAACAGAAATAAACATGCAGCTGCCAGTTCTATGGTTTCTTACTGGATTTGTTTTACCCGAGTTTAGTACAGTATGTACATTTATTTGGTACAGTTTGTTCATTATTTACGTTTCTCATGACCATCTAGGCAAATTCAGATATTGTTTCCATAGCTACCATCTGTACATTACTAAAACTCCCCCCTGACCTAGGCAAAAATGCTTCTTTTCAATATCTTTGGGCTTTCAAGTGGCAGGTTTTCACTGATTCTTCCAAATTCAGAAAACCTGACTTTCAACATACATTCATGGAGTTTTGCAGGCCACATATTGCAGTTTACATAATATATTGCCACTTCCTGTGAGATAAGCAGCAAAAAACCCCCCATATGAATGGAAGTTATATCTCAGTCTAAGCAAGCTTTGCATACAACAAAGATTTCCAAAAGTGACCTGTTACATATCAGAACCTCGAAAAAAGCACAGCGAAGTCCAGAGAAATCCAAATGTTTGACTCAGTAATAATGGCCTGTCATGTCCCAATGCATGGGGTATCATAGACTTTACTAGTTAAGAGCAAAAAGCTTTTCTGTGTATCCTTGCACACAAACAAGTTCAAAAAGGTCACATCTCCAAAGGTTTCAAGGTGAGAAGTACAGGGAAGCTGACCTTTATTTGGAAACAGAGTAGCATTTGTGACACCTAAACTTCAATGCACCTTGGGCTGCAATCCAAAGCTACTAAACTATGACCACAAACCACAGCACATCTAGGAGACTGTGTCATAGCAAGAGTCTATTTCGAATAAAGTACATGAGGTATTGAAAGAACAAAAATGTCCTTTGTGTTTTCCAACTATGTCTTTCAATGGCTTACCAGCTCTATCTAGAGCAATCACACAAGAATGTAGCAATACAAAGTATATCATACAATCAAGATTTATTTTATATAATGCCAGAAACAAACTCCAAACAATCATGCATTCTTTTGGCTAATCTTTTCATTCACATTACTCTTACATAAATCTCTGAATATTGTGTCTTAAAGAAAAATGTTTTAAGCTCCCAATTTATGAACTTTTACAATTTTTGTTATTAAAAAATAATGAAGTTGAATACAGGAAAAGAAACTGCCTCCACAGAAGACCTCTGCTAATGCAAGCTGATTGTTTAATCCCATTCAGAAGGCACTTCAAACTCTAAAGACTTCGGTTTGGCCAGAGTCTTACTGCTAACATTAAAAGACAATTCCAGATCACTATTAGCAGAATATTCTTACCATCAGAGGAACACTTTCCAGCCTAAATTTAGTCAGTTAATATATTTTTTTTCTGGGCCAACGATGTCCTTGATCTTAAGCACCCCTTCTCTGATCTTAGAATTCATATCTGCCATGCTTTTATAAAGGTCCATTACACATTTTCCTCCAGCCTTTAGTTTATGAGGTTAAACAACAAATTCTAATTTCTTTCCTAAGGTTGCTTTTTGATCCCCGCATCCATGCCAGTCATAACAATGGGGTTTTTGATTGTAACAATTCAATAATATTGTCATTAAGACCAAGGTATAAAGGAACAGAAGCTTAAGTGTAGGCTCTGAAACTCCATTTGGACTGCCAAGTGAAAAATACATGAATAGATCCCAAATTGAATTGAGCATGCTGGGTGGGTTATGTTGCATTTTAAAAGGAAACGGTAATGTTGCACCCACATTTTACACAATCTTTACTGCAAAACCAAAATTAATAACAATATCTTGGGTTTATTATTAAATTTCCTTTAATATTGAACACATCTTTATTTTACATAGAGATTATTGTAATTTATAGACTTTCTACAAACTTGAAAAAGGACAGGAAATGAGGGGTGGGGTTTCTGTAGTTTATGACCTCTCTGTAATGTTTCCAGCATTTGAATTAGGTCATTGTACCAAGGAAAGGGTGAAAAAAAAAATAAAATGAAAAGGCAAAAAGGGGTAATCTTGCACTGAAGTCTGTTGCTTTGGCTTTGCACTGAAGTTCTTCTGAACACCATATCTGAACTCCATCAATTTTCACATGACATTCTTGCACACATCAAGCCTCACAGGATCCCTTTGCTAGATTCAGGCCTGATGAGCAGTTAGAATGCAGCCCAGCAAAGACCTGAGGTATGGAGTAGTGCAGCTCAAGAGAAAACAGGGAAAAAAGTCTGTTATGAGGGGTCCTTTCTTAGAATCAGTTTCATTTGGGTTTACTCAAAATAACAGAGAGACACTGTATTATGGCAATATTTCCAAACTTAAACCTCATTGGCTTTTGCAGGAAGGGGATGGATGACAGCTCTGTGCTCCCTGGCAGGGTGTAAACCTGATATGGTGTGAAAGGACAATGTGATATTGTACAGAAGACAAAGATTACAGTACTCTGCTGAATACAGTGGAAACAATGTGACTGAGAACATTTCAGTAAAGATATTACTTGCTCACTAGCTCTCCCCTTTGGTTTACCTGGCAAGCAGCCCTCCAAGGGTCCTTTCCGAGTCACCATATTCTTCTCACTGCAGCTCATGGATGAGTCGAGTTGAAAGAGGAAACCTAACACAGAGCCATGTCAGATGTGCTGCTCTACAGTGTTGACAGACTTCCTGTGGCTTCTTTGATATCTCCATTGATTATTCTTTAAGAACATGCGTTTATAAGAAGCAGCATAGAAAAAAAGTCAAAGAGGAAAGAAATGGGAAAGGAGGGAAAGAAAAAGACAAGGAAATTTTTAACAACAATAAGATGAGCAAAAGAAACGTTGTCAGCCAGGAGTTGAAACTAAAACCAAACAGAAGTAGAGCAGTTTCTGAGGGCTTTATTATAAGCTAAAGAAACAAAAAATAAAAATAAAAATAAAAACAAAGGAAGTTTTATCATTCGACAAGAGTTATTGTGGTTGCAGTACATTTATTTTTGTGCATTTTTTTCATTTTAGGAAAGTTTAAACATTTTTTCTAAAATAACTCACTTGTTTTCATTTTGAAGTGACAGCTTTGTTTAGAAAATTGCCAATGTTCAAATAAAAAAATATTTTAAAGGCTTAACCAAATAAAAAGTTGTGCTTCTTCCTTGATTCCCTGTTTCTCTTCCAACAATTTAGAAAAAAAAATCTACCCAAATTAGCTTGAAACAAAACATTTCCCCAGTTTGGCTAAAAACTGAAAACAAACAAACAAAAAAACTACATCAAATAAATCAAGTACAAAGTAAAAATAATAACCTTTCTTTCTTTCTTTCTCTCTTTCTCTCTTTCTTTCTTTCTTTCTCTCTCTCTTTCTTTCTCTCTCTTTCTTTCTCTCTTTCTTTCTCTCTCTTTCTCTCTCTCTTTCTCTCTTTCTTTCTCTCTCTTTCTCTCTCTCTTTCTCTCTTTCTTTCTCTCTTTCTTTCTCTCTTTCTTTCTCTCTTTCTTTCTCTCTCTTTCTCTCTTTCTTTCTCTTTCTCTCTTTCTTTCTCTCTTTCTTTCTCTCTCTTTCTCTCTTTCTTTCTCTCTTTCTTTCTCTCTCTTTCTCTCTTTCTTTCTCTCTTTCTTTCTCTCTCTTTCTCTCTTTCTTTCTCTCTTTCTTTCTCTTTCTCTCTTTCTTTCTCTCTTTCTTTCTCTTTCTCTCTTTCTCTCTTTCTTTCTCTCTCTTTCTCTCTTTCTTTCTCTCTCTTTCTCTCTTTCTTTCTCTCTTTCTTTCTCTCTCTTTCTCTCTTTCTTTCTCTCTCTCTCTCTTTCTTTCTCTCTCTCTCTTTCTCTCTTCCTCTCTTCTTTCTCTTTTAGAGCAAGAAAAGCAAGAGAGCAGGAAAAACTGTCTGCATAGTCATTTGTGTTTTTCTTGCATCTCTAAACCCTTTTTCCGTGGTAGTTGCACTGCAAGAAGGGCACCATCTCATGCTGTTTTCCAGCTGCCTAAAAGTTGAAGTGTTGCTTATGTTTTGTCACCATCAATTATCCCATCAAGAAACACATAATCGATCAAGTACTGAAAAAAAAAACTTAACTGCACCTTTGCCCTTGTCCCACTTATGTTGTTTGTGTCATTCAGTGATCATTAACTTCTCAAAGTGTGGGCATAATTTTGCTTTGCAACCCAGAGAATAAAAAGGATTGGGAAACAAGTAAAACAGTCAATATATTTTATAACATTATAATTTCTTACTACTTTTCTACTTAATGGCTAATTTTGTTCATGTGCACACCTACGTGCTTGAGTTGTGAAATTCAGCAGGAGCCTTATATTGACTGTAATATCTCCATCATCTTTATAAGGTACACCTGACAACTGCCAGTTAATAATTTCTTAACATCATGTCCACCTACTTAATTTATAAAATACAGAGTTATTTAGTACTTGCATAAAGCATGTGTAGGAGACTTTAGCTTAGAAGTCTGAAACACATGAAAACATCCTCGATTCTCACTACTCTTTTTCTAAGCCTGAAACTGAATTCAGACCTGAATTTAGCTGTTACTTGCTGTGAAAACTAAAGTTCCACCCCACACCCTCCCACACTTTGTGGCAGAAATTATTTTGAATACCTGATATCAAATGTTTGCCTTATTAAAACTAAAGCTGTACACAATAGAAAGATAGCAAAAATATTGATGACTACCTGAACTCCTGGGGGTTTATTTATGTGTACATATGTATGTATAGGATATAGCCCTATATGAGATATTATGATAATAATGCACCTTGTCTTAGTCTAAAGGAGATATTGATCTCTTCTATATTCTACAAAGATCTCTGCTCATGCCTTGGCAATTATAAATGGCAAGTCAAGTAAGGAGACAGGAGATCCCTTGGGTTACTGAGTTGAAAAGAGAATGCAACATCTATTCAGATGGTCCCTGTGTTCTCTGGAGATCTATTTAATGACTGATTTTTAACACTATGGTGAAGAACACAGGACAAACTTCATGGCTTTTGGCTCTGTGTGTGGTGGTTCTTGTAGTTGTACCTACTGCCTGCTGTTTCATGAAAAGCAGGAAATGCTCTGGAAGTGCTACAGAGGCAGGAAGTCCCAACCCCACTCACTTCACACAAGGAATCATACATGAAACCCTGATTTGGGCTAGATGATATATATTAATCCCCTATTTTATCAGCAGTGATCTCACTACAGAACAATAGCTCATCTCAATGAATTATCCCTCAAAATACTGACAAAACTGCACATATTCTTACTAAGTATTCCTGAAAAATGAAAAAAATATTTAAAATGTAAAATTTTTGTTTCTTGTTACACATTAAGAAAAAATACATCTGAGATTCCCCTTCTTCCTCCTTCCTGAATGATTTTTTTTAAATGGCTTTCCTTGTCACAGCTGAGCTGGAAACTTAAAGTTTTATTCTTTCCTGAGCACTTACTCACATTGAACTGAGGCTTTGAGTGCAGCTGGATTGAGGGAAACACTGCTGAAACATTTAACTGGAGTACTGCTCTTTTCTGGAATCCAAAACTTTCCTGTAAGACCATAAAGAAGATGAAATCTTTACTCCATTTAAACAGAGAGAGCATTGCCATTGAATTCTCACTGATTTCAAAAGGACCTGAATACCACTCTGAAAGTCTTCAATATACCTGCAAATATCTACTGCTTTGCTCTGTGTTCTCTTGACCAGCTCCCTTAACACCACAGCAGGAAGGACAGCAGAGAAAACCAAATTTTAGAAGGCAAAACTCTGTTTCATTATTTAACCCTTTAAATTGCAAACAAGCCTACTAAGAAAAAGATCCATTGGAGTAGAAAGGCAATGTGAAAGAACCAAATAATTATTTTTTATTTTTAACACTGCATTAATACTTAGACGTATCAATCTTCATTAGAATCCCTGCGCAAGTTCTGCATATTCACAGTGCAAGAAAATAATGTCTCATAAGAGGCTACTGAAAGCAAAACACTTAAAAAAAGTCAAAAGAAAATAGTAGAAAGGTGGGACTAAGCAAGGTTATTCCCATTGTCAAAATGGAAATCTCAGATTCCAAGAGATGCCCTGATTTGCACTAGGTCACCCAATTTTTGAGTGGCAGAAGTGAAAACAAAACCAAATTTTAATGGGTCATGCATTCAAATCGTAATAGTCAATCTCAAAAGTATTTTCTCAATATTTCCTTCTTTAAAACAGTTCACACAAATAACTATATATTTTAAATCACATTAGCACCAAATGTCAACATGAGACTAAAAAAACATTCATTACAGTAATTTCAGGGTTTTGTTTAATTATTTTTAATAATTATATGGTATTATAATTATACCAAAAACTTTTTAGCTTAGTTTTAGCTTAAAACATTTCTTTTTCAGACTTCTATTTTTCCTTTTCAACTGCTATTTCTAAATGATTTTCTGTTACTTACAGCAGAATTCAACCACCCGGTCTTTCTTCAGAGTCAAACTTCAAAATCCATATCTTAGGATAATTCCTTTTTCGTTCCCTGCTAGTTTTTTACAGAATAGCAATTTGTTAGCAACACCGGCACACAATGTTCAGTTAAGTTTGTTATTGGAATTGTCTTTCAGCAGCAGGGTCCCTTAGACACTATAAGACCTTAAATCCACAACTAATGCTTAAATTCAAGCACTGTTTCTTCTACTCCCTAGAGAAACTGTTTCAAAATATAGCCTCTTCTCAGAAGCCATAGCAAAATGTTTTGTCTTAAATAAGCAATCATAGGAAATAAGTACAAGTAAGTACAAACTAGAAACCATGTGGATATGTGTACAAAGAAATACAATACAACAAAGGAAACAGATCTACTGGATTTTAATTAATGGTAACTTTTAAAACCAAATTATTCTTCAAATCCATCAATAAAAATCCTTTGAGTAAAAATCCTTTGAGTATTTTGTTTCTCTGATCAAATTCAAGTATCTGAGAAATCAGTATCTGTAGAGGATGGATTCATGACTTAGGGTGAATGTTATGCATTAAGAAACCAATTAACTTCCTAGCAGGTACCCTCAGCAACAAACAGGAAAGGATTCTGGAGAAAACAATATTAGACCTCACATCTCTCTTAAATGAACATTCCTACATCTGATTTTCAGTCAGAAATTAGTCAGGCTCTTCAGGGTAACACCAAATGCCTACTGGTATTCAGAGCATAGGTCCTATATGCTCTATTTACAAAACTATCCTTTCACTGCCTGGAATGTTCCTATAGTGTACCAAATTTCTTAGGGTAGAGTTTAACATTCACGTGTGATTTAGTACTGGGATTCTCTTGTTGTCATAGTACTCAGCTCAGAAGAAACATGTGCATAGTTATATTGCCTGTGATACACCACACAAATCACTGACTCTGTTTATTCTTTATCTTGCTTACATCCCAAGCTCTCTAAAATGAGGGAGGATGTGGGACTAGCCTGAATATGGATCACTGAAAATTTCAAGTTAAAAACCAAATACATGAATTGGTGCAACTTGAGAGGCAGAATACTTCCTGGAAGAGGTAGAAATGAACCAAAAAAAGTGTGAACTTCTCAAGTGCCACTTACTCCAACACCTCTTTAACAATATCTGGACTAACTTTTTAGGTTCAGAGACTGCCTTATGTAAGCAGTTCTGTGTGTATGTGTGTATGAACACACAAAAAAATACTCAGCTCAGTCTGTGATGTAGGTAAGTTTTTATCCAATAATAGAAGGTTTGGCTACTGGCAGTACTTTAGCCTCTCTAATAATTTATATTGCCTAAACATTATAACTTGAAGCCAATTCAAACTTCCACTACAATTAGAAACACATATCCACTTGTCATATTTTTTTTATGTTTGTCTACATCAGATACACATTAGTTATTTAGTATATCTATTATGAAGGCATCAATGAAAACTTACATTACAAAGGAACAGCAACGACTTTTGATTAAATGCTAAATTAATTTTGGTTCACCACACAAAAATATTTCCCACATTCCCCTCAAAAAAGAAACAGTAGGTGAATGCAAAAAAAATATCATAACTATTTAAGAGAACTGTGGAGAAAATTAGCATATCCTACTATTGGTTGTTATGCTTTGGAGCCCTACATTAAAGTGGCTGGAAAATTCTGTCATACATTAAGTTAGAATCATAGAATCCTTTACCTTGAAAAAGACCTTTAAGGTCTTTAAGGTCATTGAGTCCAACTGTTAATCAATCACTCCCAAGTCTACCACTAGATCAAGTCCCTAAGTAACACATCTACATTTTCTAGACACCTCCAGAGATAGTGACACAGCCACTTTCCTAAGCAGCCTATTCAAGTGTTTGACAGTGAAGAATTCTAGTGTTCTTTTCAATGAAGAATTTACAGGTAATATCCAATCTAAATCTCACCTGGTACAACCTGAGGACATTTCCTCTTATCCTATCACTTGTTACTTGAGTGAAGTGACCAACCCCACCTGGCCACCTCCTCCTTTCAGGTAGTTGCAGAGAGCAATAAGGTCTTCCATGAGACACCTTTTCTCCAGACTAAACAATCCCAACTCCCTCAGATGCTTTTTGAAGTACGGAGTACAAAACTGAACGCAGGATTCAAGGTGTGGTCTCATCAGCATCAAGAACAGAGGGATGATCAGTGCCCCAGTCCTCCTGGCTGCATTGTTGCTGACACAGACCAGGATGCCTTTGGCCTTCTTGAGCACACTGCTGGCTCCTGTTCAGCTGCTCTTGACCAGCATTCCCAGGTCTTTTCCACCAGGCAGTTTCCCAGCCACTTTTTCCAGCACCCCCAAACTTATAGCTTTACGTAGGGTTGTGACCCAAGTGTAAGACCTGGCAATCAGTCATGTTGAATCTCATCCAGCTGCCCTCAGCCCATCAATACAGCGTGTCCAGATGCCTCTGGAGAGCCCTCTTCCCCTCCCGCAGATCAACACTCCCACCAGCTTGTCATCTGCAAAACGACTGAGGATGTACTCAGTCCCTTGCGTGTAAGTGTGCGCTTATTGTGACTGCAATAAATCATAAAGCATTCTATCCTGTAGTATTGATTGCTGCTAAGAATGCTATAAAATGTTTTTTTTAAAGATAAAAGTTATGATCCTAACCCTAGTGGTCTACCACATTGAGGTTCGTGCTAAGTTTTGTATCTAGGGAAACCACATTTTCTAGAAAAAGGAAATGACACTCAAGATTGAACATTTGAAATGTTTGGAGTGCTCTTTTTAAGAGTTCAGAGTCCAACCCAAGTTTTCTAACCCAGACTAAACTTAGAGTTCTAGAATATAAGCACGGAGAATTACAGACTGTACAAACTCCTCTTTCAGCAGGCCAGACAACCAGTGTAAATGCTACTCTCTGTGTTAGCTAAGTATTCTGAGTCAGCTTATAAACCTCCTAAACCAAGAACACTACATGATTTTTGGACCAACTTAGTTTTGGCTTTGCCTGCTCTAGTAGACATCATTCTATCCCTACTCCAGTTGTACACAAGTACTCTTGCTTTCAAATAAAGACCTGAAGACAATTAGGTAGCCTAAATACCAGAGGATGTCACTGCGGTTTAAACACTCCCTTCTTTCTCTTCCCTGAATTGAGGAGAAAGAAGAAAGATATCAATTCCTAGAGTCAGATGCTGAGACACATGACATAGAAAAGACACCCTCTGCTCCACTTTCCATCTCCCACAAAGATGTGCACAAAGAAGAGAACAATAAATGTTCTACAAGAAAAAATTGATTTGCACAAGCTTTTCGGTGAATTTTAGCTGAAGCCTGTAACTCTTTATGGACTGAGGATCAGGCAGTTTATTTTTCCTTCTTCTTTTTTTTTTTTTTTTTTTTTTTTTTTTTTTTTTTTACACTTTTAAAAATTGTTGTGAACTCCCATAGTTTACAGAATAAAATGGGACAGTGTTTGTAGACCTACTCTTTCCAGGAAAAGGAAAATTAGAGATTACTAGGTTGTATCTAACTAGGCCAGTGTCCTTCTGCTATCACTGTCCTTAAGTTGAGGTAGGATTATTTTTCTCTGCTCTTTGAATCACTATATTTCTGTCCAAACTGAATTTAATCTGCTGTTTTATTGACCAGTCATTCAGTCTTGTTGGATCCTTCTGAAATTCTTCTCTCAGCCTTGCCCTTGCATACCCCAATTAGTTGTAAGCAGCCTATCATCTCCCAGCTCATCCCTTTTTCAGGTCAGCTAATTTTTCCCCTGACAATTCATCCACACGAGGCAAATTTCATGAAAAACCACAAGAGGTGCAATCTACCCAATTCACCCTCCACTGTTAACCTGTCTTTTCACAAACCTAACCTTCCAGCCATACACTGACTAGCAGCAGGGCTGAGGCAACAGCAACAGAGTTTTGGAAGGTGCAAAATAGAACACTCAAGCCATTATCCAGCAGTCTGGCAATCAAATTATATTGCTAAGGTACTCAGTGAGACATACTTTCCCGTTTATAAGCAGCAAGTCAGATAAATAGGTTTAAATAAGGAGAAGTGCACTGGAAGAAGAGCAAAACATTTTGGAAATGGATTAGGAAAACCTAAACAATCCCATTGGCAATACTGCCTTTTTCCCAGAATATGCCAGCAATAGCCTCTCTGCTGAAACTGCTGAAATAACTCTCTGTCCAGCTGCAGCACTCACTATTTCATAACCAAGACTGCAGTGAATGGGCAGATTAGTCTGATGTCCTTAACAGCACATCATCATTTCCCAGCTGCTATGCCCTTGCACAGCTTTACAGAGATGCTTTGCTCCAGAACTCTCGAGGGTTATATCCCTTAGATCAGCTCCCCTGAGGGTCAAGTCCTCCACCAATATGGGTTTAGGGTTTATACTGTGTTTCCCAAGAGTCTGGTAAGTGCACTATCCATCAGCACCCACTAGCCAGGCAGTGCGCCTCTATTCTTAGGCTCATGTTAAGTAGTCATATAAAGGTTGTCTATGGTTAGAAATGTAGAAAATACATGTGTAGCTAACAACAAATTCTTAAGTAAGCTTTCCTTTAATTTCTTTGTTAGAGGAAATAATTACCTCAAAGGATCCAAATAATTCTGGATAACAGTCATGAAATATATGGCATTTCTCTTTATTAGAAATTATAGAAAACTACTGTTTTTGCAAATATTAGAATGCAGTAATGTGATAGTTCCATTCACAATTGTTTGGTGACAGAAAGCTGTTGCCTTCTCTTCAGTCTTTAAGACAAGTCATATGCAGACACATGTTCTGATGTCCATAGAGACCTAACAGCAAAAAAACAAACGTGTAAACAAAAGATACCTCCCAAATACCCCATCTTGGAGGCAGGCCCATTAATACACAGCTATGGAAGCAGCAATAGCTATGACTATAACAATAAACACAACCTGATACAACTTTTGTGCTTGTATCCTGCAGGTACAGACTCTTGTCCAACAACTTTGTTGTTGGTCTAGGTATAGAAACATGTTCTTTCACCAACTGTATTAGGCTACTGCAGCACCCACTAACCTGGGTAACAATGGGGAGGACTCAAACAGAAAAACCCACCAACAACAAAAATCCCAACCAAACAAATGACCAAAATAAAAATAGAACCCTTAAACCCATGAAAATTCAGTGATCACCAGGTGGAGAAGACAGGCCAGTGGCAGGTGCCCGTACAAATTCAAATTCCATTTATGAGCTGACTGTGCAGTTCTAGTACATAGCTGTGAAAATTATAGCAGCTTCTACTCTCCTAAGCCATTTCTTTCTTCCCTGAGCAGCAGATAAGTTTGTGGGCAAGCTTTATGTGAATTCACAGCAGTTGGATATTCTCAGAAGAGATCACTGACCTGTAGCATCCAACTCCAGCTGGCAATCACATTGACACAGCTTTAAACCATGGCACAACGTGAATGTCCTCAGGCAGGCCCTCTCCCTTCCAAGAGACAAATGATTCCCTCCACCTAGGTTGCCCCAAAAGCCCAGTGGGGATTTTATCCTAATTAGGAGAACAGCTGTAACACCAGAAAGGAGGGAGATATTTATCCATTTTAATTAAGAAGATAACTATTTCCATTATGTTTGTGGACCTCCCACATAGCATAGTGCTGGGTTCACTTCTAATACTCTTGGTTAGATAATAGCCAAAAAACAGCAGCCATGTGTACTGAAAGATCAAAACATAGTAGCAAACTAACTTCTTTTGCAACATTAGCCCTTGAACATGTGAGAGGGTACAAACCCTAGCAACTAATGACTCAGTATTTAAAATTAGGGAAAAGAGATGGAATTCTTGCACAATTTGTTGGCAAACAGGGAGGGCTGTAAGTGAATACCATTTGCTACTGTTTACCACAACAGGTGGAGTTAGTGTGTTTTCTGGATTTTTCCTTTTTGCAGCTTACTTCTTTATAATGCAGCTGTGTTAAAGTAGAACTTTGCAGTTTAATTCTTTATAGAGTTAGTCAGCTGAAAAAAGATTGAAGATTTTTGCAGTTTGCTGGATGGTTTCAATTAAAAGACATATTATGGAGGTTTCAAAATTGCACAGGCAAATGTCAATTGGAAAATTGTTCTTTTTTTCCCCCTCTAAAAGTTAGAATTTAATACCATTTCAAGATCTGGGAAACCTCTTTTCTGGTTTTCCATTTAAAAAAGTATAGCCAAAAGGCAATGAATGGAATCAGAACTGATGAGGGTAAAGAAAAAGCACATTGTATTTGCCAGGATCACTAGAAGTCTGTTTTAAAGCTAAGTTGCAACAGGAAGGGAGCTTTGATTTCAAACAGTGCTTTAAAGTGAAGGATCCCTTCCAAATGCTATTACCAAGCAGATCCTATTGTGATGGTAATGACATGTTGTGTGGGAAGTAGTGGTTTTACTTGGACGAAAAGGGAAAGAGCACTGCCATGATTGATGTACCATATGAGGGTCAAACCACATAATCACTAACTCTCGCACTGCCCAATTCAGTGGGATTGATTATTTAAGAATCTAATATTTCTGAAGTTTATTATTTTTACTATTGTTGTTTCATTGTAGTGATGAAAATATTTCACAAATTAAATGCATTTTTTTTAGTTGATATCATAAATATTTCATGTACTTTTCACTGATGTGCAACAACTTCCAATACATCTTTTTGCAGCTATCATATCACAGTAGTGGGTGGTCTTGTTCAGGCAAAGCACAAGTCATTGGATAATTCAGAACTTCTCAAAATATTGTGCAAAGAGAAAATGAAAAGCAACTAATGATGAAACTCACGTTTATCAGCCCTTAATACTCACATTTTAGTGTCCACTGTTGAGGGTTAACCACTGATTTAAGCTCACATAAAAAAAGAGTAGCATCTTGGAGAAGCACTTTGCAGAAGTAGCATGAAAGAAACTCTAGAAAACCTTTTTATCTGGTTAGAATTTTCTTCCTTTTCTTAAATAATGATTATAAATGCATTCACTCCCCTAATACATATTTTAGAACTAGATACTGCACTAATGAAATCAAGAGAAATAGTGATGACTTAAATAAATGCAGGATAAAATCCTTGTCTCTGTTTCAGTATGGCTGTACTTGATCAAACATCCAATTCATATACAAAGTCAAAGACAGAACATGCTTAAAGTGCTTTTTTGAGTGAGCAGATCTAGGATTGTGCTCAGATTGTTGTATTTTAGAATTAGAAGTCTCGAGCACAACCATGTGCCCCCCAGGAGGCTTGCTCTGTATCACATGTACTTAGTCCTTTCCCCTTAGCTGAGGGAACCACCAAGACTAAGAGCCTCTGCTACTTAACTCTGCATCAGTTTTCAACCTCAAGCAAACAGCATTAAGAAGTTCTTAAAAATTTTTCATCAAAATGCACAAGAACTTAGGAAAGTACAGACACTTTTTAAAAAGACAGAGAAGCTTCCTCTCCTTTTCATTTTTTAAGTAGGTGTTCAAAATTTGCATTGGTATATCTATAATTTTGAATTTAATAATGCAAACACACCAGATGTTTAATCATCCACAATTTTTCATGAATTTGACTAGCCATTGTATAATTTGACCAGCCACTAAATAAAAACTTAATAGTTTAGATGTGTTCCCACTGCTTTGTTTCACTTCTCCCATGCCACTTCCTATTTATAAGGAAACGTGCTGTTATAATCAATTGCAAGTTTATTGCAGTTAGCATGTTCAATGTTATTTCTTCCTAATGTAATTCTGTTTGCATTTGGTACAAAACTTCTCCCGTAGTTAGATCATATAGTGCATAACATCAATTAAATTTTTACAGCTGTTACTGTTTTTCCACAATCAATATATTATGTATCTATGCCACTCTCAGGAAGAGATCCTCTTTTCCCAGAACAACCCATGTGGATCCTTAAAAGAGAACAAAGAAGATTTTGAGTCCTGTATACAAAACTAACTACCCTTTACATTTCACTTCATAAGACTCAAACGACAACAACTTCTGTAGTTTGCCAACATCATTGATTGAATAAATCCAGACCAAATTCATGCCAGACTCTTTGCTATACAAGCACAAAATCAGATGTTGTTCCTCCTCAAAGAATAATACCACACATGGGTATTTTTTCAGTGGGAATAATGGTTTGCTGGTGTCCAACACTTGGTTCTCTGCCATTGTGGAATTGAATTAAATCAGTCCCAGGTCACACATAATTGGGTTAGACACTGTCCGCTCTTGTAGGTTGTTAAAGGACAGTAGGTCAAAGAAGAAAACTTTGGTTCTACTTGCTTGAAACAGTCTTCATTCAAGAGAAGCCTAGATTTGACCAAAGCAGGACAAGATGTCTTGGAGTAGGTCTGAATCCAGCACTTCCAGCCTCTCATTTATTAACCATTAACAACAGAGTGCTCTGTAACAGTCCCTACTCTGTGAAGCAGGAATTTGCTTTTTGGGTACCTATCTCATGAAATAATTTAAAATTTGTTTTGAATGTAGGGTAGAAAGCACTTACAACCCAAATAACGTAGACTCTCAAGTTGAAGCAAAATTTTCACCCACAATTTCAAAGCCCTGGAATGTCTCATATTAATAAAATTCTACTGTTTTCTCTAAAAATTAGTTATCTGGGTAACTTAATTTAATTCAATGAGAATCTTCTTTCCATATCAGAGAGAATTTATGTGTCACTAAAGGCAAAAAATCCAGATTTAACAATGATTGATTTTATTAATCATAACCCTACACTGTTAATACTGTAGACATTTCCAATAAAAAGAGACATTATATTCCAGCTCTGCTATGAAAATTGAAGGAACAGATGCTAGATTCAGGTAAGCCCACAACTGTTTAGATGATAATAGGAATAGTATTCAAATCAACTAAGTCTAAGAAAGAATTCAGAGTTTTCCCTGAATTTTGTAAAATTATACTCTTTAGAATCTTTGAGCTAACCATTGCTTTTAAATCTAAAATCTGAATCCTGTCATTGAGAGTCATTAATAGAAATTGAATGAGTCAGGATAGCAGGAGTTCTAGTACCTTTGTTTAGCATATTTTCTAACATAAACAATGTATCTTTATATATGAGCAAGTCCTTGTGAAAATATTCTTCTCAGTTTTCAGCTATTTCTGTCCTACTGTTAAAGTGCCAGGAAAACAGACCACATAAGATGACTTTCATTAGTTCTGGTTCAGAAAATAGTCAGAAAAAAAATGAAAAGAAAAACATTATGATTCTGATTTGTGAGCAAAGTCCAGGCAGAATTTTGACAAATTAAAAAGTTATAGCAGAGTGGTTCGAAGGAGAAAGAGGTGGTGCTTAAAAATGCATGTAAGTAGTCAAGCTAATCATAAAAAGGGGAGAAAAGAAAAAAAAAGCAAAACACCAAATACTCCAACTTTAAGATAACAGTTGTTTTTTTATTTGACATTGGGAATGCCACTACCTGTGTCAGGGATTACTTATACCACCTTTCTACTGCTCTTTCCTCTTTCCCCTTTCTTCTCTTTTCCTACATTCAGCACACACAGGTCAGCCCACACAGCTGGCTAGTTCATGGAGGCATGAATGTATTAAAACCAGTGTCCTTGTGTGACCCCATGTCCATGTGTGACCTGAGCAGCATCGGAAGACAGCAAGACTGACAACCTCATGGTGATTCAGGCCCTACTTTTCAAGGCAGAAAGGTAGAAGTCCTAGATTCTGGCTTCAGGGCAGGCTGGAGCAGCCTGGGAGAGCCAAAATGAGAGTGAGACTCACTTGCATATACCATGGCTTAGGGATCATGTATTGCATCAACAAGAGAGTAGTCTTTGACCTCTTCACATAAGGCTCTGGAAGGGAGATAGGTCCAAGCAAATATTGATATTGAAGGATCACCCCTTTCAAGCTCAAGTCTAGCTCAACAAGCAGCAAACCTGGCAGAAATTCCAGAACACCTACATGGATGAACAAGAAGTTTTTGGCAAAGATTAGATATTAAAAGGAAGTATACAAAAGGTGGAAGTAAAGACAAGCAGACTAAGAGGACATAGAGACAGTATCCAATCATGCATAGACAGGATTAGGAAAGCCAAAGCCCACCTGAATCAGAAAGGACAAACCCCTTGCTTCTCTTAAATCCATGAGCAGCAAAAGGCTAAGGAGAATGTGGGCCTGATGCCAAATGGGAAAGAGACAGAGGACTTGGAAAAAATGAGGTACTAAATGCCACCTTTGCCTCAGTCTTCATCAAAGGCTTTGCAGGCAGGGATCCCAGGCCCCAGAGACAAGGGGGAAAGTCTGGATCAAGGAAGATGTGCTATTGGTGGATGAAGATCAGGTCGGAGAACACTTAAGCCAATTGGACGTATGTGAATCCATGGTCCCCATTATGATACACCCACAAGTGCTGAGGGAGCTGGGGGATGTAATGACATCTTTTGTCATGAGATGTAAGGACACTCCTGATCTTTGAATGATATGGCAACTGGGAAAAGTGCCTGGTGACTAGTGAAGAGAAAACATCAGTCCTATTTTTAAAAAGGACAAGAAAGGAGACCCAGAGAACTACAGGCTGTTTACCTCAGTCCTTGGTAAGGTCATGGAACAACCAATGCTGGAAATGCTTTTCAGGCACATGGAGAACAAGAAGGCAATTGGGAGCAGTCAGTATGGATTTACAAAGGGGAAATTATACTTGACCAACCTTGATAACCTTCTCCAATAAACTGAATAGTTTGGCAGTTAGAGGGGAGAGCAGTAGACATTTCCAACCTGTCAGGAGAGCATTTTGACATTGTATCCCATAAGATTTTCATATGGAAACTGATGAATAGGCCAGATGAGTGGACAGTAAACTGGACTCAGAACTTGCTGAACATTCAGGCCCAAAGGTTGGTGATCTGTGCTGTGAAGTGTGGCTGGAGGTCAACAGCAAGCAGTGCACCTCAGAAGGAGACAGAGTGAGGCTTTTTTCAGTGGTGTTCTCTGATGGGAGAAGAGACAGCATGCACAAACTGAAACCTGGGAGACTATCTGAAAATCAAGATGCACTTTTTCTCTGTAAGGGGGATGACTGTGCACTGGTCCAGGCTTCCCAGGGAAGTGATTGAGTCTCCATCTATAGAAACATCCAAAACCTGGCTGGACAGTTCTGGGGACTGTGATTGCTGATTCACATAATTCTGTGACTGTGAACATATACATTAAGATGACGTCTGCTGTGGGTAAGCAGCTTCTGGGAATCCTTATCCCCCAGAGGGTTTTTTTTTTTCACAGCTAGGTAGCTGCTTGGAATAGAAATGTTAGGTTTTTTATTGAAATCAAAGAAAAAATGTTAAAGGCTGTGATGGGGATTACCTGAATTATGTATTTGGGCAGGAAATAATGTCAAGTGTCTCTGAAACAGTAGGTTAATCTGTGTACCACCTGGTCTGAATCTAAATTGGTGCTGGATATTCTACTCCCAGGCCCTAAACCACATGAAAACTGCAACTTGGCCAAAGTAGCTTAGAACCAACTCATCTCAAGAAGGCTGTAGAAGTGAGAGTTACCAATCAAAGCTACCTATAAACACTGCTTGTCAAGAAAGGAATGCCATCACAGATGTAAAGTTGACTTGTCAGAAAATATAGCAATCAAAGAAATGTTAAGAACTCTATTCCTTCACTTTACCAAAACTGTCATCTCTGGCAGGATTCACATCTACAGATCTGGAAGAAATGCTTGGGTCAGCAAGTACTATTTATTTCAACAGACTGAGGAAAAATTAAACAAAGGGAGTTGATTTTCTCTGTCTTTCCCTACAGAATCTTTATTTCCTTGTTCAGCAGGAGAGGAATAAACAGGTTCAAGTGGCTTTTAGAAAGTAGGAGGCAGTTGTGCCAATCATGGCCATCTGAGCAGCTCATATAAATACATAAACGAATGTAACAAAAGGCATTTTTAAATTCTTCACCTGCTTTGAAATTCACTGTCTCATTTTCCAAGGGCTTATGTTTAACATTATTTAACGCTTTGGTCTATCAAAGCAGTTATTTATATAATGCAAAATATTAACTTTGGATACTTTGCCAGCTGTTTTTACACTCTCCATAATAATTATTATATCTTGGAATAGCTTTGCCCCAGTGTCACAGCAATACTGAGATAATACTTTTTTGCTGCCAAGCTAGATACAGATACACTACCACAATGTCATTTTCTACCATACACAATTTTACTTTCACATATATACCACAACTATGCCAAAAAACTCACCCCAAACACTAAAACAAAATGCCACACCACACCCCACTTTTACACTGGCTGCTCTGTTAGAGAGATGAACCTAAAATATCCACTTCTTTCCTACTTTTATGTAAAGCATCTGCAACTATAGCTCGGGTCACTCTTGAATATCAAAACTGGAACATCACAATGTTCCTGGGAAAGCAAACACTATGCACAGTAAGATGTTTAAAAAACAGGCAAAGAAAACATTAAAACCCCCCAACCGTAGCCTTTTACAAGAGTCACCAATGCTAATTGAAACAGTGATAAGAAGAGGAAGAATGAATCCTTGAGCTCTCTGAGAAAGATTCTTCATTTCCACTGTCTTTTATATGGGTTTCAAGAGAAGAAACAGAAACATGCATGGGAAAAATCAATAGGAGGGCATGGCATGGCATGGCATGGCATATTCCTTATATTTTCAATTACTTTAGGTCTCCAGATAAAGTGTGGAATCATTCAGCTCTGTATAAAGGAACCATGATATAAGACCTAAGGAAGAGTTTTCATTACAGTTCAAGAGAAATCAACAATTTCTTTCCATTATTGTTCAAAAGTAATCAGCAATCAGAAATCCTTAGCCAGATAATTTCCCTAAGATAAAGCAAGCAAAAACCTTACAATACATAGAGATGTTCATCACAGTCTGTGTAAGAAAGCAGAGACTTGAACCAGAAGTGAAACCTTCCAATAAACCTTGCGGTTCTGAAAAGAGGCACAGTGAGAGAACTTCTCCCTGCATGAAGTGAGCAAGGAGTGTAAACAAGAATTCCTCATATCTTTAACAGGAAATGACTTTCCATTAGATAGCGAAAAAAGAAATACATGATATTTAAATTTGGGTGAAAGAACAGAGACAGCCAGAACGGCATTTCATTTCTGTGCAGTGGCATGAATCCATCAGCATAAATTTTAGGAAACAAAAGCTCATCTTTCTCTCACCAAAAGACATCAGGCACTTCAGCAGAGAGGACAGAGTGGACTATGCACAGTTTCCCATTTCACAGCTGGGACTCTGAGAACAAGTAAGGAAGAACATTAAGGAAAATGTGTGAGTTTAAAAACTGAGTAGCAAAGAAAATAAACAAGGAATGCAGGAGCTGTATAGAGAAAGATAAATGGGCCAAAAAGATGTGAATGTAAAATGAAGGGTTACAGCAGAGGAGAATGTTCATGCATCCTAGAAAGTTTGGATTATTAGGGTTGCCTCCAGCTGAGTTTGGGAACCGACTGACCGTGCTTCTCCAATCCTCTGGACCTCACAATCAGAATGGGCTATTTTTCTTTTCTTGCAGAAATGCAGGAATTAAATTATTGTTCTTTCCAGTTTGAGTAAGGCTATCTTCCAGCTCCATAAAGTTGTCAGATGGACAAAAGACAATGGGTAGAACAATACCACTGGAGTTCCAAGAGCAAAAATACAATTGGACAGGGTAAAAAACAAATCCCCAGCAAGTATAAGTTTCTTTTTATGGGCCTGATTACTGCTAAGGCACAGTGAATCCCTCATGCTGTCAGGGTGCAGAAGACAACTGTTATCAACTTATTTCAACTGGTGACATCTTTATTCTCTACAAAACTCTGAAAGGCAGGGTTTTATCCATGTGTTGAATATGGACAGCAGGATTCTTCCTTTGGTTACCACAGTTTGCACCAGCAAGTATGTGAAAACACAAGAAGAGGCACCACTTCCTTAGCAAAACAAAACCAATGTATCTTCAGTGGGAACAAATTGCCATGAAATGGATATTATCGGTTCTGATGGTGGTTGATGAGGATGTCCATGGCTGGATAACATCAAGGGAACAAGTAAGTTCTTTGACTTAGGCCAAAATTTAATAGAAATTAAGGCAGAAAGAAATCAGGGACAACTGCTCGGGAATTTCCCTTTCTGTGGGAAATAAATGCACAGTTTCACAAAAATTTGAATGTTTACACTTTTGTGATTTCCCTCTGGTAACTTTGTGGGAAAAGAATGTAAACTTCCCTGGTCTTGCAGGCCATCTTAAGTGAACCTCATCTTTCTTAGCAATGAGACAAATTCCAGAAAAGTGGAAGAAAACTCAGAACATCTGCCTCTGGATGAGCCAGATAAGCAAGAAAGTTATATCAATATGTAGGTACTGAATTCTGTTCCCAAAAGAGAAAATGGATTTCTATTATCTCCAAGACTTCACAGACCAAAAATAACTTATTTTTGATACCATCTCATTACAAAAAATAAAAGATATTTTTCTTGAGAGAGATCAGTAAAAAATAAAACCTTTCTCATTCCTCAGTGTTGATACATAACGTGTAGGATATGGAATGAAAATAGTTAAAATACCTTTCTGATTTCTAAAAGCTCAATAACCAATTGTCAAAAATCCCATATTTTTCCTTCTACAATTGCACTGTGTTGTCCTGCTCTTTAAAGAGCATGCTTCATAACAAATATGTGCCCAAGATGACAGCATAAATATGCTGAGACAGTCTGCACACCACGAAAGCAGAAGAAGCTGACAAAATTAACCTCTTTTTAAGGTCAGGATGTAAGTGTGGGCACACCCACAGCCGAAGGTTGTAGCATAGTGCTAAACCAGCCAGAGCAAACCATGGTGTCAAAGAGCAGCTGGGATGTCACAACTAGCCAATGACCTAGTAGGCAGCGGATTGCAGAGGAAATAGTTATGAGTTTCCCTCAGGTACATTCATGTTTGTCTTTCATATACAGATCAAAACCCCTCATTCTTCATATACTGTCACAGATATATGAAGTTAACTGAAATGAATACAGGAAAGGAGGTAACAAATTTTAGCCTTGGTTTCTTAGAGAAACACCCTGTGGCCTTAGTTGAAATGCTAAATTCCCCTTTTTGTGTTTAAAAGAGGGATCCTACCTTTTTTTGTCTTAGAGAACATGCAGCTCAATTCATTTTTTGACCAAAGAAGATTTGCAAAAATGCATCTCTAAGAAATCTGGTGACTTACATAATTTGCTACAATCCCATGACATTTAACAGCAAAATAATGCAGACATTTCACACATTCCAACAAAAAATCACCAGATGAGGGGATTATTGGTGGTATCAGTGACATGATCAAGGACACAAGAAAGTTGACACTAAGACAGATACATTCAATTTACTCTTTTCCTTTGGGTATTTAAATAACTCTAGCCTTCCTTCTCCTCCTTCTACAGGAGAAAAGACCCCATAAAGTCCGATATTTCCTCTAGCTAAAAATGTTCATTTGACAATTTATTTGGAACCTTTGTTCAAAAGAGAAATAAAAGCTTAGTTTCTACTCAATGTTTTTCGGTTTCTAGTAAGTATCCTTTCATCTCACTACTTTATGTTCATGGAAAGTAAAAAATATCTTGCTTATCTAATTTTATGGATGTTTTTAACCTTATTATTGTTATTCTAGTGCACTTTTTCAAACAGTAGCATAAATAATACAGTCTTCTTGGGAGCTGCTGCATTTCTCAAGAGCATATATCTCATGGTGGTGAGGGTTTGGACAGAGAGGCAGGATGTGCAATGCTGGGAGTCAACATGAGTGTGCCAGCAGAGTTCTTCAGTGATGTGGCTGGATGATTGCAGTTGCTTTCCAGACTCTTTCTTCCTTTGTCTACATCAAAAGGTCCAGATCTGTTGTAGGACTTCAGCCTGACAGGTGTAATTTTTTCTGAGCAGAATGCATCTAAGTGATTTCTGAATGACAACTCTTATGCATTCTTCAAACCAAGAGAATCTGCCCCTCTACCACCCTGGTGGTCCAGAGAGACTATCCCCAGCTTCTGAGAGGACAACCTCTTTTGGCTTCAGTGAGCTATCAGTTAGAGTCTGTCATTGGAGGGTTGGTGAGAGGGGGAAATCATTTCATCCTTTTGTAAGTTGCACTTTGATTCTTACATGATGCTAAACATGTTATTCATTTTACTGATGCATTTGTAGTTCTTAAATGTTAATACCTATAAAGTCATTAGTCAGTTAATTATTCAGGAAAGAAAACCAACACTACCAGTAGCACCTTACAGTAGCCTGAGCAGGCTGTAGAAAGTACAACTGAATGCAAACCCAGTGACCTTTGGCAGCTAACCTGTAAAGTCATTTTCACTCATTTAGAGGAGAGGAGAGTGTTAGAAAAAGGAAACCCTGTGGAAAGAAACAAGAAGGGCTGCGCTCAGCTGGTGCTTCTGTTAGTCTGCCTGGGTACTTTCTGGGTGTTCCACAGAGGCCTAGTGTCTGCCTTGAATTAACCTCCCTGTGGCCACCAGATTAGTCCTCACACTTCACAGTTTTCCTCTGTGACCCTGTGAATGACAATTATTCAGTTTTGGCACACAATCCGTGTGTTGCATAACTGGGAAGAAATCTAGCATGCATCCCCACACTGTGAGGATCATGTTCAAGCAGTGTGGGCTGCCCTCCAGAACTGCGATGTCAATCAAGCAGCTGAAAGATGCTTCCTTTCCATAAAGAGGGAAAAGATGGAGGGGTGAGGGAAGGAAGCCACTTTAATAAAGCTCTGACTTTTTGTGCTGTAAACTTGGAGCAGGAATTTCCCTGAAATCTCAAAGTCTACCTCTGACTTTACAAGATCAGGTACAGAGGACCTGGCACAAGATCTGCTTTGATATATCCAGAACTAAGCATCCTAACTGACCCAGAGAGAAACATATCCTAGAACTCTAAACTGTCTCATACTGAGCTTCATGAAGGTGTTGTGGCACCCTCCTGACAAACTGCCTACAGATTGCTTAGTTTAATGATATGAAGAAAACACCCATAGCCCAAGGAAAAAAAAACAAACAAACCCACAGAAATTTAGATATAATAAAAGAAGCTAAAGTCCAAAAAGCCTTTAACATACAGACAGCATGGGTGGAACCAGTAGCTTGTGTCAACTGGTATCCAGAGCAAAGGAATTGAAGGCATACTTCCTCTAAAGGACAAAAAAGACTGCCCATAGGCCTGTCTTCTACAGTGCATGTTCATTTTCTGTATGTGAAAATATAAGAGGACTTTTTTCAGGTAGCATTTTCAGAGGTAGATGAGCCAGGGTTTGAAGAGTGCTCCATTGATCACAAGTCTATGATTCTGTTTTGGAACAGGGATTTTTACAGTTCCTGGACTCCTATGATCAGGTGTCCAAGGCTGTGGTTAACTTGCCGAAATTCTACTCAACTTCCCTTTCTGGAGCAAGTAACTGTGGTTTGCTGACTAAGCCATTTGCTGCTTTTAAAAAGCTTTTGTAAAGGAAAGTTGAGTTCTGTAGTTTAGCCTTAAATTGTCACTCTCCACCTTCTTTAAATATGAAACATGTTCCTTCTGTATGGAATAATCTTACCTTGCTGACTGTATTTTTAAAAAAACAAACATTTTTATCTCTTGTCCTGCTTCACAAATCATCTTGGGCTTGCACTGCACAGGACAGACTCTAGCCCTAGCAAATAGGCAGATAGATCTCCTTTCATAAGTCTCAATAGCACTGAACAGATATCAAAGGTTTGTATGCACCAATCACGGTTCCTCTTCATACACCTGTACAATGCTATACCAAACATAACCAGGTTTTTAACTAACTACAATCTAACAACTACTACAGTAGTTTTAACAACTACTAATCTAACTATAGCAACATTTCAGTGACTTTTATTAATTTTGTGCTTTCTTTCTCCACCAGTCCAAATATGAATTCCTTGTCTAAAAAGAGACATGCTCAAGGGGCTGAGCTTTGGGGGGTTCTTAACCTATTTTGCTTCATGGAGGTTTTAACTTACTGCGTATCAACTCCTTTATAGAAAATATTCTATTTTCAATCTAGAATAGATATTTCCAAGACACTCATGCTTTTTTTTTCTTGGACCTCACTAAGTTGGAACATAAGAATACTTTTGCTGAAATATATCTATCCAAACTAACTTTTGGAGATGTGTTAATTGCCTAGAGTAAAATGGCATTCAGGTAATTGAAGGCAATTAATGAAAAAAGAGAAGGAGTCCAGTGCAGGCAAACCATGGTTGTTCAAACAAGTAGAAAACGTAATAATTTGGCTTGACTTTCATTGCTGTTATTTTCACAGCTACAATTCATGTGGTCTTTCGTTCATCTCACGTTTGTTTTTCTTGAATGTAAAAGGAAAGTCTGCAGGCGGATCAGTTCCTTGCAGGAAAAAAATGGATTTGAAGCTGAGTGAAAAATTTTCTTTCACTTTATTTCCACCTAATTGAAAAAGTACCCACAAAAGAGAAGAAATGAGAATTAGAGTGATTAGTCAAGATCTTCTGAGTTAGGATAGAAGTTGTAAACTGAGATACCAGTTATGATGGGTAAAATAAAGCTTAATTGAACCAGGACATTTTTATAAAGTCAAGCTGAAGAGCCCCTCACTTAAGAATAAAATTTTCATAAAGGAAAACTGAAAAGTCCAGAAATTTACACAGACTACTGTAGCTGGGAGATCAACCATTAGAGGCTATAGTGAAGCTAGATAATTCTTACTTAGTCAGGACCTTCCAAAATCACTGGCTAATAAGTTTTGAAACTTGGAAGCCAGGTGGGTTTTGTTGAGTGTGGTGCAATGTTCCAGCTAAACCCTTGAGCTTAACTGCTGAAACAGTGCCAATTATGTTTTTGTAAGCAAGTGGCAGGTAGAACATTCATACCAAGCTGAGGCTTGTTTCAATGATTCATGGAATGAAATTATGAAGGAGAAACTTATAACCTCAGTAGAATAAATGTTCAACTTAAAAAAATCAGCTGAACACATGAAATATCAAGATGCATACTGAAGTAGTATTGATAATATTATAACCCAACTATTCAAGAGTTGCTGCAAATCACCCCCCAAATGTTAACAATGATCTATTCAGCGAAGCTGGAAAAATCCCACTACTACGACACTGGAGCATTACATAAGTATTTGCAATCTGCACTTGGCCAGAAGGATTATTTTTAAAAACCTTGAACTATGAGTTATGACAGAGCATGAATGGAAACCAAGTAATTTCTTATAGAGACCCCAAGTATAGAATAGTGAAACCAGTTAAGGAATGATTGAAAGAGACTGTGTGCTTTTTCTTGATGACTCTGAAGGAAGAGTTGCTGAATATAAGGTCTCACTTTAAGTGCATCATTAAAAGTTCAAGGGAAAAGTTATGAATAGGAGGAATTGACTATTTTTCCTCATCTCTATCATGAGAAACTCTTTCCTAGGTCCTCACACAGCCCTTCACCAACACAACAGTCTTTCAATTATGAGAGTAGTGAGGAAACCTGAACTCTTTCTTCTTGCACTTATGGTCAGTCAAATCCACCAAGAACTGGTCATCCCCAAGTAACTTTGCCAATGTAGGTTCTTTGGACAGTTGTATATTCTGGGGTCTCTGTTTAAACCACATCTATTCACAAAACAGGAATCAAACCCCACAAATATACACTGGTAGAAGAACACCCCATAAGCACAAAACTAGTCTCTTAGCCATGTAAAATGCCCAATTACCTTCTACTCCAAGTGTAACAAGTATTTCCAAGGGGAACATAACTTCATTTTGATAGTTTTGTACAACTTCTTGACTTCTTTTCTAAAACAGCCCAGTTTGGGTTCAGCATATGGATAGTGAATGCTGCCCATTCACTCTCCCCTCGAGCTCAAGGAAGAACAACTAGATGATTTGGTTTTCAAAAGCTGGTTTTGACAGCTTTTGATTCAACACTGTCAGAGCAGATGAATCTATTTGCTCCTCTTCTCTAACCATGTGTCACCTCACTCCCTGATTCTCAGATGGCCACAGTGGGACTGGAGAAGCAGGAGTCACACTGAAACTGAATCCGCTCTACAAGAAAACCTCCTTTGGGTTGAGTTTAGGGGTGGGAGGGATAGTTATGCCCTAGGCAAAAAGGTGCAGGCAGGAATTAATTTGCAAGCAGCTGATGATGTGCAGGCAGTGTCTCCCCATGTGAGAAGAAAATGAAAATATCAAGCTGATCGCTACCATAAATCAATGTCCTGACAGCTTTGTTAGGTTTGCTTATCACAATAAATAAACACATCAAGTAGCATGCACAGCAGGATCAAACCTGTAGCAGCCAACTATTGTGGCTGTGTATTAAAAAGCAATAGAAGTGAATATAGATAAAAAATAACATCTATAATGCTATAGCCTGGCATACTTTTCTCTTTCCTGAGAGCATTAAATGAAGGTGATATAAAGCCCATATGCCAGACTTATTTTTATTAATTTCTAATTATTTTTTTAATCACCATTTATCATGGTCACAGGTAATCCTACACCTGCCAAAACCCACTAAAACATGCAGAGTCAGGCATATAAAATCATAGATGTTATTTGTTTATTTAGTCAGACATTCCTTCATGATTATACTTAATGATTAGAACTTCAGAATTATATTACTTCTTGTGAAAAGCTTCTCATTAATCTTAGGTTGTTGCATTTGCTCTGTACGAAGAAAGTATACCTTTAATTTAGAGAGAAAAAGTTATCTTTGGGTCCTTTATAAATTCAGACCTTCACAGTGAGACACACTTAGAAAATACATCCCACACCTACACCTGAAGCTGAACCTTAAACCTGGCTGGGGTGGGTTATGTTACAATGCCTCAACTCAGAAATAGTGTCTTAGCTTCATAGAAGCTTCATCCTCTTTTTTGGAGGATAAAAACCTTACTGGACAGCTTTGGAGGCAGAGTGCGTTAGCTGCTGTTGAGAACCTCCAGACAGTTACTACGCCTTCCCAGGAGTATAAGCCTAGAATATCCAGGGTTGTCCCGGTGGTTCCAGACTGAATTAAATAAGCTTCTCCATTTTCTGACAGACTCTAGCAAACTGCTTTCTAGCACCACAGAACCAAGCTGAGTATGAAGGGTCCACCTCTGTAACTACATGCTGTACAAAGTGTCCCACATAACAGATTATGCAGCAAAACAACTTTCAGCTGTGTTATTTTGGGTTATCACTGCATAACAACAGGGTGCTACTTGTGGTAGCTACCTGCAGCAAAGAGAACTATTGTTTTGTCTTTCTTCAGTACTTGGAACAGGATGCTCCTCTTGTGCCTCCTTTCACATTAAATACTCCTTTAAAAAATTAGGGACCAGAGGAGCTCCAAGAATTCTAACACCATGGCTTTATGACAATTTGTGAGACTTCTAAGAAAATTCTTTCAAAATTTGTAACAAATGCAAAGTCATGATAAAGGATGAGTTCACACTGGATTAAAAAAAAAGACCAAGAAAAAAGAAAAGAAAAAAGGGTTATTCTCTTTTGTGGGATTTGTTTTCTTTTTTACTTATTTGCCTGGGGAACTTAGCTTAATTTGTAAGAGGTAATTAGAACCTGGACAATACATGCTTGAAGTTCTTCACATTGTTAAAGGCTCTCTAGCTCAGGACTTTAGACAATAGAAGTAATCCTACCTTCAAGCTAAGTCTTTTAAGTGAAACAATCTGAGTCTTAGATCCCTCTCTTCAGCAAGCCAAAACTGTATTTTCTCCAAATTACTTTTTAGGTACATATTTTTTTCCCTTTGGATCAGGAGTGTACATTAGATTGTTCGTAGGCAGTCTTTTCTAAGGATGTCATTATTCTCAAATTCCAGCCTTTTAGAATTCCAGCCTTTTGTACCCAAAGGCTACCTTGTCCGTAGAAGAAAAATGTGGCTTTCCTTCCAAAGCTGTCTTTGCATTAGAAATTCAGTGTTGTGTGGTAAACTACTGTTGACAGCAGGTTTTCAGTGAAGTTTGTTACTAAACACACAAAGAGACATGGAGAACATTGCCAAAGCAGACCCAACTGTGTCCTTGTTGTTTGAATGTCTGCCGAGGGGTATGAAAAGGGAAACCAGCAAGTTAATCAGCTCAATTTCTCCACTGAAACAAAAGTCTAGGCAACAGGAATGCCTCCCTTCCTCTTTCCAGTTTTCTATAATAGTCAATTAAACTACTTAAGCCCAAGAATTAAGGCAGCATCAGGTCCCCTTCACAGGTGAGCTTTGATTGCAGATGGAAGAGGCAAACCTGAGCTAGCATGGTTTTTCATTGCTTTTGGCTTCCCAAATTTCTAAGCAGGAAAGGGAGGATAAAGCATATTTTAATCTTCCTAGCCACAACTGGATTTACTACCCACCTTTCCATAGCATGCACTTGTGAATTCTCTCAATCACAGGCTCTGTACAAATGTGAGTCAGCTTGGGAAACTCTTGTTAATGCCAGGTGAGATATGAAGAAGAAAACATATAGCTTTATTTGGGGTTTGGCATTTTGTTTCTATTTGCCAACCCTGGCAGCTCAGTGCAACTATATTTGGGAATGAAGACTGTGTGATATAAAAGCAAAAGGAAACAAATAAATGTAGCATTTTCCCACTATATTTTCATTCTAGCAAACTTCTCAGACCTGAAGCAAACTTTTAGCTTACGTAGCCTTCAGGGAATCAACTTGCTGACCTGCTGTCCTCAAATGGCTCTGTGTATAATGTTGTAATCCCTGTGAGCAGGTCAATTATCTACTGGTGAAGCTTTGCAGGCCAACACAAAAAGGCAGGACCTGTCTCAATAGTCACTCTAGGCATTCCTGTCTGAACACAGGGGAAAGAAAGAAGTATAGCATGCCTTCTATCTCTTTTTGTATTTGCAGTTAGTTTACTGATCTTTTTACTCTCATTATTGCTATTGAGATAGGTGACTTCTGAAATGTCTCTTGGTGCAGCACTGAAATCAGCACTCTTGCTAACAACTGTTCACTGAAGTCTTTTGCACAATCCCACTTTTCTTCACTTCTGACACTGACAAATTATTATTGCTAGAATTGTTTACTATTTTCTTTTGTGGACTGAATTATATGTTATCCCTAATTTCAATAAAACGGGTTTGACTATTTCCAAGAGTGCAATTTTTAGGGGGAAGCAGAAATAAATTGTATGAGTAATTTTTGACAAGGTACAAGTTTAGTAATCTTTTTTGCTGTAGCTCCAAGGTTTTCTGATGTCCATGACAAGACACTCAAATTATGGCCTTTGAATTATCATGTAAGCTTTTTATATGTAATTCATCAGAGACAGTCACAAGTTCTGTTTAACTCAGTTTCTGGATGCCTACTTTGAAAACTGATTTTTAAATTATGTAGGTGCTGGTCAGATGTGACTGCAGCCATTCTGTGTTGCATAGATCAAGCTAATTCATAGTATTGGAAAAGAAATCAGGTCTTAGACCTCTTAGATTTCCCCAAAATGAATGATACATTTAGCTTAATTTCTCTGCACATTGGTTTCCAGGAAGCAAACACTTCCTTTTTTCCACTGGTATGATGAGGAAATAAAGAATCCTTGACACAATTTGAAAATGCACTGATAAGAATGATTTTTTAAAAAACTCACTTTTGAGGAAATTAACAATGCAGTATTTGAAGCACAGTCTGAATGCATTAAATTACTTTGAACAACAACAAAAAATATAAATTGTGATTAAATGGAAACCCCAAGAATAATATCTATCAATAAATACTGAGAAGGTTATTCAGAAAAATAGATGCACAGGACTGTGTGATTGAGTAAATCTTTATCAACACAGATACATAAGGCACTGACCCAAGCTCATGCTGACAGCATTACAGAATGCAACTTCCTACCACGTGAGTAATTGAATATGCAAACTTATCCATATCCTCTGTTAGCAGAGGAAAGCTTTATACACATACTTAACACCGTTGAACTTGGAGGACTCCAAGCAAATTGTGATGACTGTGTTAAGCACTGTATGAGCATAAACGTAATCTCTATGCTAGTAAGGTCCTATACTGATAAATGTTATTACTAGCAAAAAAAGTGATACTAAGACCACAAAGGTACATATTTTTCTTCATTCTTCACCTTCTCAGACTTTTTAAACAAAAAATTACATTTTTGTGTTTTAACCGTCACCACTTTATTTGTGGCAAAGAACTTTAAACTTTTCTGGCACCTAGAGTCAAAGATGATGGATTTACATTTAAATTTATATTCACATAAATAAATAGATCTATCTCAATATCTTGACAAAAACCAGTCTAGGTTTTTTGCCTTATTCCAGGAGAAAGAGTCCATTCCACATACAGATGTACATTATATATAATTATTGAATTTGTCACTGTTTTATGGCTAACTAAAAGCAACTTTAGTTTTACTTCTATATTACTACAATTGTGCCCATGAAGCTGGGGTTGTTCAGACACACCTTTTGTTCCCTGTAGATAATTCTGAAAGAGGCTATACATGTTTCTCTATTGCTTTTTGTGTTCAGAGCCATTGTGTAAAAGTGTAAAAATGTATCATCTGGCATTCCTATTGACCTGTGTCTTCACACTGCTTAGACTGCTGCTAAAAACTCTGTACTGGATTAAATAGATTAGTATTTTTATAAATGAGGTGACTCATTGCTTTTATAAACAATAAAATCATCAATTAATGAACTAAGCTTGATTATAAACACACATTCTGTACATGTACAAAGGTGAGCTACAAAATACTATTGAAAATTCTGCTTGCAGTGGATTCTGCTTTAGAATGCTTTTGTCATAGCATTTTTTCTGTCATCCATGTAGATCCATATATAATTGCATATTATAATTGGAACTAAAAAAAAAAGTGGGAGAAACAGTTTAAAATTACTCCAATTGCAACATGAATGCACTTAGATGTTTTGAAATTAAAAAACACCCAAACTTCTTAGTAGTGTAGAGCACAAACTGTATTTCACTGTAGCTAGTTATGTGCAGATACCGTAATGTGACTGAAAGCTACTGCTGCTTATTCCTTGGAACTGCAGTTGAAGAACAAAATAAATTTGTTGAACAGATTGGGGAGGGGAGGGGGAAGCATGGACGGGGAGGTGGGGAGGCGACATGGAGAAAGAAGACCAGATAAACAAAACTTAATGCATTCCAAAATAATAAGGCTCCCTGGTAAAATCCCCACTGACATTTTTAAACAGACAAAAATAATAAAGGAAATAGTGTCAAAATACAGTCAGGAAAGAAAAGTAGGGCAGAAAGGGGATTTAGAAGTTTAGAATACTTTGTGAAAATTAGAGATGGACCATGGCAAGAAGGCTTGATCCAGATACCTCTAAATTTTGGAGGACACTTGATAGCTTGAACAGGATTTGAGTTCTACAAAATTGCTTTTTTTATAAAGGACTTACAGCCAAACTCCACTTCCAAACTCTGGGATAGTTTGAGAGTGTCTTTTGATTCACATCCTGAATCTTCCACCCATGTCTGCTGGAAATCTTACATTAATGCAATTGTTGAAAAACAGTGTGGTGAGCCAAGAATCTGTTTTCACCAGCTCAGTCTCCTGAACTGTTCTAGGCCACCACTTTCGTCTGCTGGAAATAGTGTGTGAGGTTTGACCTGGGCAGCTTGAACGCCTTTCTGCAGCACACAGACAGAGGTTTTATTGTAAGCTTCCCTTTTCAGGACTTCAGTCCCTCCTACACAGTTCAGTAACCAGTTAATTTATATATTCTGCCTGAAGCACTCCCTCTGGCTTCATAATACAATGTCTGAAATGAAGAAAACGTACCTAAAAGCGGATACAGCCATTCCCAGGCCACTTATTCAGCTCTAGGCTGCCTGCTGGCATGAAGACACTTGCAGCCAGCTAAGTGTCCCACGGCAGTCTGCTACTCTGAATGATGGTCAGCCCTCTGCTGTGCTCTCCCAGCAGCCACCTTCCCACCACACAGCACTTTGCTACATCAGTTTTTCCACTATATTCCCTATGTGGCAACCCCATTCTTTCCAGGTCACTGGAAGATTTTACTTCAGAACTGGCCGGCTTGCAAACAGGTTTTATACTTGGAGAGAGAAAAAATGGGAAGGACAGGTTGGTTGAAACAAGTAGCTTATGAGTACTAGAGATGATTTCTACACATTTTTATTCTTGTGTAAATTTCAAATAGTGGCTTAGGGAGATGTAAACTCCAATATCTTCTTTTCCGTGCAATTTTAGTGATTCTGGTATCTTCGGTACCCTGTGTATTTTCTTATGTGTACTATGGAAAAGCTCACACCTGTGCCCTTTCCTGTGTGGGGACATTGACAACATCTCTGCTCTTTCTGCTGCCTAACTCCTCTAGCAAATCTACCCGAAGTAAGCCAGTAGATCCAAAGTTATTTGGGGAACATATGGTCATGGGCAGTGCAATGAAAATAATAGAGCTGAAGATCAATATAATTATTGAACAGCACCACCCTCCAACCCCCCCAAAAATACCTACACAAACAAACCATGCAAGAGGAATTGAAAGGACTTTTGGGCTCACTTAGGTTTAGGTGTAAGAACTTTCCAATGTGCTCCATATGTAGCACTCCTACAGAAAGGTGAACAATAGGGTCTGGCACTTAAGTTGATCACCCAGCATGTTTGCTAAGCAGACATGCTTAGCTCCTAGCTCTTAGCTCCTAACTCTTACATACTAACAGTTAACTCCCTAATATCATGAAGGTATTTGCAGATACATTGGTAAAACAATACTATACTAATATATTGCCTTTTTTTCCAATCAGTAATGTGTTGTGTGGCCACAGGTTTGTGCCTCTGAATGCAGGAGTGGAAAACAGATTTCCTGTATTTCTAGAACGTTTATGATCTCAAAAAGTTGAACTGAAAAATTGAAGCATTAAGCTTTTCCCACAAGTAAGAAACGAGCCTGCAAATCACTGAGACAATAATTTTTTTAAAATAAATACTCAACTTTGAGATTATTTTTTCTTTTAAAATATGAGCTGTCCAACATTATCAAATGGATAGTAGCTTTAAATTTAAAAAAACCCCCTGATTTTAAAATGTAAATTTGAATGTTTTGACAAATTAAAAAAAATATTTTTTTAACTGGAAGATTCATCAAATCATATAAACAGAGGCTCTAGTATAGATTCTGTTGCAGGGAACTACTCTTTTGGATAACTTCAACAATAAATCCCACAAAATTTTTGAGTTACCATTTCTATCACACTTCTGTGAATTAAAAACTTACTATGTTTTAATGTTGTACAGTTTTTAAAGCCACAGTCATTGTTTTGTATTTTGTACAAAAAACACATTTTAAATGGGGCATCCCTTACCTCATTCTGAAGGGATAGAAAAAGAAAGGAGTATTTCCTTTTCTCAGAAAAATAGCCACATTTGTTTTTGGCACATTTCAGTTTTAGCAAGAGTCCCATCACAGACTTATGGGGGTCCTTCTGCAGTGTTTTCCTGGAGGCCCATGATAGACTCATTATCCTGCTCCTCCCTTGTGATCCTGGTGAGACCAACACGGGAGCAGAAACTCCGAGCAGCATTTCCCACAGAAACTGGCTGGCAGCTGAAGACAAACTGATGCTTTCAGGATGGGAGTACAATGTAAGAAGGAAAACAAGGTGCTAACTTGCAGTCCATGATGTTCATACTGACCATAAGGGACCTGGAAATTCGGGTAGCTTTGGCTTTTAAATGAAACTAAAAAATTAGCATGAAGACTGTAGATTACTTTATTCCACTATCCAATAACTCTATTTATATTAAATTAACAAAAGAGGTGAGGCACCAAAAAAGAAGTTTTTCTTTAACTGGGATTCAGGAGGCGCCTTGGAAAAGTAATGTATATGAGGGAAAAGGTATATTTCTTTTTTCATATAACATATATATTTTGCAAAATCAAGTTGCAACTTTTGTTTGCCTTTTATTATTATGTTTTTTATTTATTACCTTCTGAACAATTCCTTTTAAGAAAAACATGTTTTATGAAGACATTCTGGCAGGAATACCAGAATATGTTTTTGGATCTCTAAGGAGATTTTGCCTCATGATTCATCCTGTACAATCTGATTCCAAATTACAGCATTTTATGTTCAAATATTTTCTTATGTAAGAAGGAATTCATATACTCATGGCACGGGAAACATGTGGTAAATCATATTCCAATGCACACATACAACCTGTCATGTTTAACTCCAAGGATTTTTAAATAGCACAAAGAAAAACACAAATAAAATGAAATGCAAATAAAGCTAATTCTAAAAGTAGAGAGAAAAATACTATTTCCCACATATATTCCTGAAATGTTTCACCAATTATTGTTTGTTATATAATATTTAGATATAGATTTCCATAGTTTTATTGACAACAATGACCAGCACTTAATTTTCAAACTCTACATGTAATTCATCAATCCTCAAAATCTTTCTGTAATAAGCAAATAAATTTTATTTTAGAAAGATAAAAAAACCCAAAAAAACCCAACAACAACAAACCAACAAAACAAAAAATGTGCAGTGAACTTCTTCATTATGGCTAAATTTGAAATCAGTGAGAATCAGTTCTGAAATCCACAGGCTCTGAGAGTCATCTCCAGCGTTGAAGCCATTGGGTTCTTTAACTGTGCGTGGGAAAGGAGGTGGATTAACCTTGACCGGGGCACACCCCATTCTCCCTCTCTGAACAGATTGGATGCCCAAGGAGGACACACTGCTTGGGCACATCTAAGCCTCTCATTGACCAACATGAGTGTCTTGCCATTGCAGCCAGCACAAGGAGGAATTTGGTCTCCACCCCTTACTTGCTCTTCTGCAGTAGAAACAGGTTTCTTCAGAAACTTATCGAGCTACTGAGCCTTACCCCTCACTCCTTCCCCTGTTCCTCTAAAATTTCCTGAAATTTCCCTAATCATTTAATAAGATTTAAACATCCCACCTCAAAGCTTGCTTTTGCCACAAGGCCCACCAAACACTGCCAGACACATAGCCAAGAAGATAGATTCATTGGCTGATAGCTATTCTGTAAATGAGAATCCTCTCATCCTCTCACTGTCTAATTCTACCAATTTCTTCATGCACAGGTTGTTTCTTGTAATTCATCTAGGCTTTAATCTTCTGGATGCACCATAAGCTCTTTTCAATATCTTGGTGTTATCTCTACGAGAATCCCAGCTCCAGAAAGGGTCTCAAGGGTGCTCCTGCAACATAAACCCATACTTTCTTCTCCACAAATTACTGTCCTATTATAATACAAAACAATAACTGAACCCATTATAACCAAATCTTAGTACTTCTCTTTGCTGTCTTTAAATGTCCTCTCATGGACTCCTTGTCTCACTGATAGGTGTTTTGATTTTTGTTTGCTGGTTTTTAAAGCCTTTTGTCTGATGATAGAGAAACAATTTCCTCGCAGCTGACTGGGCTCCACAAGGCATTTAACTTCATAGAACCACCGTAGGCCTGCAAAGGATCTTAAGGGCTCCCCTAGTCCATGATCCAGTCCACAATACACCCACTAATCCACAGTCATTCCAAAAGTCTATTATTGACAGATGTTCATCCAACATAGTGGTAAAAACTCATCCAAAATGCCTATGAACAACATAAATTTTCCAACAGTCTACAGAAGCTCACCAGTATACATACTGTTAGAAAGGTTTTCCTAACATCTAATCTGTGCAATATCATTATTTCTACTACATGGGCATGCTGAAAAAAAAGGATTCCTTACAGTGTGCATCAGTCTTCCAAATATTTGAAAACTTTCATCATATCTTTACTCCATGTTCTCCACTTTATGTTAAACAGGCCCAAATTAAGGCAATAGTCAATTGCTTGGAATGCCTTAAGTCATCTAACTTGTATAGGATCCTACAGGGTGTTCCCAGAAGCTTTCTCTACATCCAGTGGAGTCAGTGCCACCGGCGACAGCCAATGCACCCCATCAGCAACAGTGGCAGAGCCTCTGGGAAAACATATTTGAGAAAGAGAAAAAATACTGCAGCCCAACAGCACCTGGAAGAGAGGAGTGAGGATATGTAAGAGAAACAGCTCTGCAGACTCCAAGTTCAGTGAGGAAAGGGGGCAAAGAGGTGCTCCAGGCATCATAGCAGAGATTTCTCTGCAGTCTGAGGTGCAGACTGTGGCAAAGCAGATGTGTCCCTGCAGCCCAAGGAGGATCCCAGCAGAGCAGAATCCACCTGTGGCCTCTGGAGGACCTCATTTTAGAGCAGGTGGATGCCTGAGAAGCTGTGACCCTGTGGGAAGCCTATGCTGAAGTAGGTTTGTTGGCAGGACCTGTGGACACATGAAGAAAGGAGCCTATGTTGTGGCAGGTTTGCTGGCAGGGCTCAGACGCCACAGAAAGGACTCGTGCTGGAGCAGTTTGGGAAAAGCAGTAACCTGTGGGAAGGACTCATGCTGGAGAAGTTCATGAAGGACTGTCTCCTGTGAGAGGAATCCCATGCTGGAGCAGAGGAAGTGAGTAAGAATGAAAGAGTGACAGAGACAAGATGTGATGAGCTGAATGTGACTCCATTTCCCCATCTCCCTGTGCTACTGGTAAGAAAGAGGTAGGGAAATCAGCCGCAAGGCTGAGAAATAAGGGGGGAAGGGGGAAAGTGGTTTTAAGATTTGAGTTTATTTTTCATTACTTTACTCTGATTTTGATTGGCAATAAATTGAATAAATGTCATTAATTTGCCCCAGTCAAGTCTGTTTTGCCCTGTTGTTATGTCTTATCTCCTGATAAGACTCAGGACTTCCATTATTTTTTGTCTCCCCTTATAGTTGAGGAGCAATGATAGACTTTGGTGAGGATCTGGCAGCCAGTGAAGATCAACTGACCACACTCATTTAAGAAAATCTGGCTTAACAGGGATGAACACTCAGTCCTTTTTTTAAAAAAGTCTATCAGATTGAATAGATCTTTATTTAGGCACCATAAAGTCAATAAATCTTTCTCGGTTTGGAGTCTCTTCTGTTTCCTGTTGTTTGTATTTTCTTTTACAAATGTCTGGGTTTGGGAAAACTTTGTTTTTTTACACTTCTTTCCACTGCACATCTTTAATAAAGGCAAAAATGAAAAAAATATTCAGAAATTATTCAAAAATCTATTCAAGCTCCCAGTCCTCAAAATTCTCCATAATACCAAAATGTCTCATAAAATTATACGTAAGGTAAAAGCATAAGTAAACTAACAGTGATTTAAGGCAAAGATATGTGCATTTAAATGTTTTCTTTTCTTGTCAGAAGTTCAAGTTCTTTTCCCCAAGTTTTGCAAGGCTATTGGAGATAGAAGGAATTAGAGAGGGATGGCATCTAATTTTATTTTCTTGAAATAAGATCTGTGACTCTTCAAAAAACTTTTTCAGTTTGAATATGAAACATTCTTCTATGCATTAATACACTTACATTTCAAATGTTAGCAAGTTTTATTCCTGCATTGATCCATTTTGCAATCATCAAAGTTTATTTGACAAGTTTTTATAATCCAAACACCAATGTATTTCTAAGCAATCTCATCATTCCCACAATAACATGACATATTAAAATATAGACAAAGATACTATAGTAGATAATCTAAATCTACCCCTTCTCACAGTAATTTCAAGGTAAAATTCTTTGAACACCAGGTGTTTAAAAGATTATTTAAAAGTTAGGAAAAGAAATAAAAAAGTTGAGTGATGGAGGGTAAAAAGGAATTGTCACTTTTGTCATGTTTCATCAATGGAGAAACTGGTCTCCTTAGCTCAAAAAGAAAAGCCAAACATTAGCAGAGCAATAAACTCTCATTATCACATTATCAAGAGTTCTGGATTTCTGTTCTAAGTAAAAATGTTGGGGTTTTTTTTGTTTGTTTGGTTGGTTGGTTTTTTGGGTGTTTTTTTGGTTTTTTTGTGGGTATAGGGTTTTTTTTAACATGTCTTCTCATAACTTACAGAATATAAGAGTCCACTGATAGTTCCTCTGAATCAGAATTTTATCTGGTTTTATATTCTTTTTTACATCTTTGAAAATCAGAAACTGTAAAAATAGAAGGATTGTATCCTCTGGAATACAAGAAGTCAGAAGCTGCCTGAGAATTCTCTGAATACTATGATTAATTATGTTTAGTGTCATGTTTTTCCATCACTAACTCCAAGCACTATAACCCCTTTCCCAATGCCCTAGGGCCAAAGATACCTGTTCCAGTTTCAGGCTGACTTTTCACCTCTAGAGTAAATGGCAACAACTGTTATTACTGGCTGTACTGTCACCACATGTATCTGTCACCATTTCTTTATTTATACAAACAAGAGAATTGAAGACAGGCAAAAAACAAATACACGACTACCACTTCAATCCTTGGGAATGGAATCACTTTCTGTCATGACTATTTTTAGTGAAGCTTGTTTCCAATCAAAGGCAAGAAGCATTATCAAGGAAATAGCTTGTCCTAGCATCACATTACTGGCCATTTCTAGACAAATCACTGTTGCTTCAGAAAATAACATTATATGAGGTCCCAAGGTCCTTTCCATTCACTTACTGAGAGTTTCTCTAATTTAAGAGAAAAGACAGGGACCTTTCAGAGGGAAAGATCTTACTTACTCTTACTTTCTTCCAAACTTGTCCTCTTGAATTTAGGCAGTTTAAGGAAACAATGACTGCTGACAAGTTCCTTATTACCAGCAATTAATGGCCAGTTTGTTAATTAGTGTCCTGAGGCAAAGTTAATGTAGCGTTTCCAGCAGAACCGAAAACAAAAACATAGAATATTTTTGGATATGGGCTAACAGCTCTGTTTTATTCAATATTTTTCTTAACAAGGACAGATTTTCCTGTCCAAACCAGTGGACTGCAAAGTGCACATACTGGGAAAAGAAATCAGCTTCATTAAAAGGAAAAATAATAATAAACTGGCTGTGGTCTTTTTCCTGACCCAGAACATGGCAAGTTCCCAGTACATTCAGAAAAGAATAAAAATTCAAAAAGACGGGGGGAAAAAAGGAGGATGTGAAAGTGTTTTCTCTGCCTTTTAAATGAAAACTCCAATCAATCCCAGAGGCTTCCTGACAGATTCTTTCCCTAGCCCCTATTATTCAAAGAAAAATCATCATTGGACCAGATGACCCACTGTCCTCTCTTCCAACTTTACCCATTCTGTTATTCTGTGAACTATCAACTACGAAAAATGCCTTCAATGATCTAACAACTTTCCTTTCTTTTTTCTTGTAAAAATCCCAAAACAAAACATCCCACAAACTCGTGGAGTTTCTACTCAGAACTGCTGTTTGCTTTGGGGACATCTCTGCTTATTACAAAATTATGAACTGTACAAAGGCCAATTCAGAAACTATCACATATCCTACCCTGTCCCCTACTTTCCCCTGACCTCACAGAGCTGTGATCTTCACCTCTTTCTCCTCTAACTAGCAGAGATATACAGGACATCTCTCTTATAAGTAGGGGTTCTCCTGGAGCAGTGTCTACACTGGACATCAGAATTTTTTTGGGATTTCCTATAGGTTTCCTAACAGTGTGATATTCAAGGTCCTCCAGATAAGGAACAGAAACAATTCTTGAACTGGTTGTAAAACCTGCTTCCAGTTCTAAAGACAACAAAAATTCCTCCAGCAACCACATGGCAGAGGATCACAAAACTTTCTAGGAGTGACCTCCATTGTTGCTATTTCCACATCCGCTAGACTGTTCCTCATGTTTCACTGAACCAGTTAAATAAGGCAAAACTGCTGCTGGCCTCTGCTGTACATAAAAGACACCTTAAAGGCCGTGGATTTCTCAACTTTCCATAAGGCTAACAGCCAGAAACAAGAGCCGACCCATCTGGCTCCTCTATGAGCCACGCAGACAGTAGAGCCGAGGCAGCCGTGCCAGTGAGAATGACTCTGAACAGCTCACAGTGAGGTTTCTCCAACAAAGAGGCTGAATTTTCATGCTGCAACAGCTCATTTCATGACTCTCCAGGAAGAGGTGGGCTACAGCTGGCAGCTATAGTCACTTCAGGCATTGATGAGAACATACTCCCTATCACTGACTGATAACACCTTACAAAAAAAGTATAATGCTATAAATATGAAATTTTATTTGTTATGATGGCATAGTCAGGCAGATTTAACTTCAGACTTTGCATCAGCCAAACACAACTTTCAGATATGAAACATTTATAAATGTCTGCATTTAATTACAATGGTAAAATAATTCTCTAAACATGTTAAACCACAAGATATGCAATCAAAGTTGTACCATATTTTTAAAAATTGTACAAGTTTTTAATTGTATAAGCTATATTAAATTTTAATACCAGCCAAGATATACTTACAACAAAACTAAAGTAAGACACACAGAAAAAGGCTGTTTGGTGATTGAGTGGATACGTTCCCCACAGAGAGATTCATGAAGTATGGTGTCAGAATTCTTCAGAGAGTAATCAGGGTTTCATTTGTTTGGTTAATGTATTCATTACTGACGAGAACTGCACTATATATAAAAGGAGAACAATCAAGAGCCATCTTTTATATGCTTTTCTCCCCATCCCATCTCCTAATGAATTGGAAATCATTTAAGTTATGAATGACTTAATGATTAACTTAAGGCAGTCTATGCATTTTTATATATGTATTTATAGTTTATAATAAAATAAAAAAATTATAACACAATTAAAAAAAATCTGTTACCTTTTCCTTTTGGGTTTTTATGTGAGTGTCTTTGTGAGGAAAGCATTTTCATCTGATAATATGTCAAGAATTGGCAACACTGACATTGTTTTGACACAGTGATTTGGCATGAATTGTTGAGTCCACTTATGTAACATCAACTACATTTATAAAAGCAAAAAAGAATAGCCTAAGAACTCTCATGTGATTTATGTACAATTTATTCCCCAAACGTGCAGCCCTAAGAAACCTGAAGCTTCCCCATCTCACCATTCATTTTTAAATAGGAGGTATTGACTTCAGGCAGTTACAGTTTTTATCCATGGTCAGTGTGGGGTTAACATGTTACTGTGGGAGTGGAACTGGCAGGAATGGACCATGGAATGGCCTTGACTGGTTATCCAGAAGGCATCAACTTAAGGCCCTGGGAGATACAACACTAAGACAGGAGACACCTAGACAAGTTAGGGCAAGATGAATGGGATCATGGGAGTTATTATGTTAATTAAGTATGTTCCATATTAGGCAATTTTTCCAGTTACAGTAGCTGATTGGTTCTCAGAGTTTGACATATTTGGTAATGTTCTTAATTTGTGTTTGTGATCGGTTCTGGACCCTCAACCCTTACCCTAAATATTGTTGAGCTTATCCGGTTGCTTTGTCTTCAAGGATCATCGCACAGCTTTTGTTCTGTTGTTATTTTCATTCGTTTATTACAGTTCTTCGTTTTTGGATAGCCCTCGTCGTTCTCATCCCTATCTTTGCCTCTCGGCTGGCCTGGTCCTGAGATCGCGCACCAGCAACACGACACGTTACATGTGAGCTGTAAAGCAGGACAGGTCTATTTCCCAGATCTGGTGTGCAATAGGAGGTCTCAACCAAAGACTGAAGCTAGAAAGGACATCGAAAGAGGTACTAAAGACTTACACTGCTTCTGACTGTAGTTTATGTAAAAATTTTGTCAGGTGGCCTAAAGAAAGAGGCTAATGCAAACACAGAAGGGTTCTGAAAAACCACTATAATGTTCTCCAAGGGGTATTTGATAACACTTTGTTTATTAAACATGCTAGTAAAAACTAGCTAAATTGTAGCACATCTCACATATAAGCATCCAAAAAATCTTTCCAAGACAATGTTCAGGGGAGAGATGTCAGACTAGTTTTGCCAAACTATACATTCCCATAAAGCAAATGACCTGTTTCTGTTCTGTCTTCACTGAAGTAGTGTGTAGTAGGTTAATTAATGTAACTTCATAGTCCTGACATCTCATGTTTGAAGCAAGAGCATAATCTCAAGTCTAATTTTTGCCACTGGGTTTGATAATTTTGGAAGGCTGAACTGATATGGTCTGAACTCTCCTAAAAGAGTGAGGACTTCACACTGGGTGCTGCCAAAACATAGGATGAATAGTGTTTTTTCAGGCATTGGCACTGGGACCAGTGCTGTTTAACAGTTGTCTCAGGGACATAGACAGTGGGATTCAGTGCACCCTCACCAGGCTGTGTGGTGCAGTCACTGGAGGGAAGGGATAATGCCATCCAGAGGGACCTTGACAGGTTTGAGAGGTGAGCCAGTGCAGACCTCATTAAGTTCAACAAAGCAGAGCACAAGGTCCTGCACATGGCTCAAATTAATCCCACAAATGAATATAGATTGGTTGAAGAAAGATTTGGGAGCAACCCTGAGGAAAAGGACTTGGGGATATTGGATGACAAAAAGCAGGATGTGACCTGTCAGAGTGCAATAGCAGCCCAAAAAGCCAACAGTGTCCTGAGGCACATCAAAAGCAGTGTGGCTAGCTGGGAAAGGGAGGGGATGATCTCCCTCTCCTTTGCTCTGGTGAGGTCCCACTTGGAATTTGCATCCAGGTATGGGGTCCCCAACATAAGAAGGATGTGAAACTTCTGGAGTGGGTCCAGAGGCAAGCCACGAAGGTACTCAGGGGGCTGAAGTACCTCTCCTGTGAATACAAGACAAGAAAACTGGGGTTTTTCATCCTGAAGAAGAGAAGGCTCCCATTATAGCAGCCTTTCAGTACCTAAAGGGGACTTGTACAAAAGCTGGACAGAGTTTATACAAGGGCATGTAGTGCTAGAACAAGGGGGAATGGCTCTAAACTGAAAGAGGGTAGATTCCCTTCAGAAATTGGGAAGAATTTCTTCAGTGTGAGGGTGCTGAGACACTGGAACAAGTTGCCCAAAGAAGATGTGGATACCCCATCCCTGGAAGAATTTGAGGCCAGGCAGGACTGGGCTTCGAGAAACCTGGGTCTAGTGGAAGGTGTCTCTGCCCATGGCAGAGGATTGGGACTAGATGATCTTTATGATGACTCCAAACCCAAACCACTCTGTGATAGAAGTTCATGAATTTTTTTGTTCAAGTAGCCTTTTCAAGCTATGTTAATTAGATGTTCCAGCATTACAATAGAGAATTATGGCACAAAGCCACAAAAAACCAGAAGTGTCAGGGAAAGGACAAAGTTTTTTATATATAGAAAGAGAATTTGACTAAGACAATTCACAGCACAGAGCTGGATTTGTTGAAATAACTTTGTTGGAGAACAGAACAGCAATTGAAGGGCATGACAGACCTAATGTGACAGAATGATAACAAACAGTAGGCTGAGATTTTAGGAGAGTTGCATCAGTAGTGAAGGATGGCAAATGGCTTCCTTCTTATTCAAAGATGATCCATTTCCTAGCTGGACACAGCACCTCTAAACTGCAGTGGCTTTAATATTCTTAGCTGAAACAAGCACAATTGTACTTTTCATTTTGAAACTGAGGGAAGGAAAATATATTTTCAGCCTTTATCCTATTATGTGAAGCATGAGAAATTCATTTAAATCATGTAGGGCTATACACAAGTAAGTCATCCATGTGAAATGTGTACTACTCCTTGCAAAAAAGTTGTCTATTATGATTAGGAGATTTATTTGTTATTATAATTATTTAATGTTAATATTATGAATGTCAGTATTGAGTCATGTGGTAAATGCCTGGATAATGCTTCTACTCCTGTGTCCATGCAGTTGATCTGTTCAAGGGATTAGAAAGAAAACTTTAGTTAGCAGAAAGGACATGTTGAAAATACAGCAATAGCTATAGTCTAACCTGCCTCCACCTGTCCACCCACGCAGCTACCTGTATCAGTCAGGTGACTAATATTTGCTCACTTTTGGGAATTTGTTTAATATTACTGAATGATTCATAGAAACAGAGATGTGGGATAATAACAAGCTATAAGGATAAATGCAAAATAAAGGAATCCATTCATTCAACAGATACACATTATTTGGCACAAAATATAACTGGGCTGTCAGCCATGGTCTCCTCTCCTCTCCTCTCCTCTCCTCTCCTCTCCTCTCCTCTCCTCTCCTCTCCTCTCCTCTCCTCTCCTCTCCTCTCCTCTCCTCTCCTCTCCTCTCCTCTCCTCTCCTCTCCTCTCCTCTCCTCTCCTCTCCTCTCCTCTCCTCTCCTCTCCTCTCCTCTCCTCTCCTCTCCTCTCCTCTCCTCTCCTCTCCTCTCCTCTCCTCTCCTCTCCTCTCCTCTCCTCTCCTCTCCTCTCCTCTCCTCTCCTCTCCTCTCCTCTCCTCTCCTCTCCTCTCCTCTCCTCTCCTCTCCTCTCCTCTCCTCTCCTCTCCTCATGCTAAGAGCTAAATGGCTGTGGAGCTATGCTCTAAAAGTGCATTTCAGCTCCAGACTATAATTCCAGTGCATGTACCTACCTGCTCTTCACTTAAGATATATCTAACAAAAAATACCTTGCTACTTGAGATTAACTGACTGAATAAGCAAAACATCAATTTCTTTCTAGCTTCACAGTGGTTCTGTAATTTCATCAGTGTATGAGCAACTGTGAACTGAGCATTACAACTGTGCTTTATCCATAGAATGCTTTAAGCTGAAGAAGACCTTTAAGATCATCAAGTCCAACTCTAAATTCAGCACTGCCAAGTCCAATACTAAATCATTTCTTTAAGTGCCATATCCACATGTTTTTACATACCTTCAAGGATGATGACTCATTTACTTCCCTGGGCAGCATGTTCCAGTGCTTGACAACCTTTCTGGTGAAGAAATTTTTCCTAATGATCAACATAAACCTTCTTTGGCCTAGCCTGAGGCCATATTCTCTCATCCAATCCCTTATTACCTGAGAGAGGTGATCTACCTTCAGCTCTTACACCATCCTTTCAAGTAGTTGTAGAGAATGACAGGGTCCCAGCAGCAGCTCCCTCAGCCACTTCTCATCAGACTTGTCCTCCAGACCCTTTACCACATTTATTGCCCTACTCTGGGCACAGTCCAGCACCTCAAATCTTCTGGTAAGAGGCCAAAAACTGAACACAATATTCAGTGTATTTTGCCTTGTACCTGTGTAATTGGAGAAACTGTGATTCCCCAAGTGTCCTTATGGAATACATCTGTTCTTTCTCTTCCTTTGCATCTTCAAGGTAGCACTTCAGTTATGTGATTTTAAGAATACCAAAATTTGTCTTGTTTTATAGAAATCTCTGGTTTCTGTGATGGATTTTTCCTTTCACACAGATGCTGATGACCGCTCTCAGCTTTTTAGTGGAGTTGTGCACTCTTTGTTTCAGTCCTGCTGTAGATGCACTTCTGGATATCCCTTCTTGAGTTAATCTGGGGAAAGCTTAACTCAGGAGAAGGTATGTGGCATTTTCAATAAGGCAAATATGCTTATTCCTTCAGGACCACTGAGGTTCAGAAATCATAATTCCAGCAATAATGAAAATTCATAATGAATTTTTCAATTCAATACTGAAAAATGTTTTCAGTCTGTGGCCTTTCCTAGATGAATAATCATTAAAAAAACCTGAAGCCATAAAGCATCAGGTTTTCTTGTATGTTCACTCCACTGAGTGTTCCAAAATATTCTCAGGAAAAGTCAAGTAATTTAGTTTAGGCATTCAACAAAACCCTCAAAAAGTATTGACATGACATGGAGTACCTTGTAGGAATTTGGACAATAAATCCTGCGTACGTGAACTGGTTGCTGTCTCTATAATCCAGCTTGAGTAAACCAGTAAGTAGGCAGTATAAATAAGTGTCCTGGTTTAGGGCAAATCTGGGAGAAAACCTCCAAAGGAGTTCCTCCAGAATGCAAATTCAAGCGGCCTTTCCCCCAGTTGGTTTGTGAAAAAGATTTCCTTGGAGGGAAGTGGGAAAACACCTGTTTATTCAACAGGTGAAGCACTCGCCAGCACAAAAAAATGAACAATACTGAACAACAAAACCTCTCGCTGCTCCGAAGAGATGACAAATTTAGAAGGTCCCTTTCATGGGTTGTAGCTCAACTCACTCAGTCTGTTAGCAGTCCCTCTGGCTCTGGAAAATGTTGTGGCCTGGGCCAGGCCCTGATGGGCCACAGCTGCGAGCTCCCAGTGCTGTTCTGGGTTCTCAGTCCAGAGCAGGTTCAAAACAGTTCCAAGAAAAAGAAAAAAACTACAGTCCAGGGAACTTCTCTGCCTCAGCTAGCTAAAAAATAACTAAAAAGCAAAGGAGAGCTCTCTCTCACTGTCCACTGCAGACAACACAGTCCAGGAGAAGGATGCAGGGGAGCAAGTGCAGGCTCTGATAACAGACTCTGCACTTCTTCTCTTACCCTTCACTCTCAGAACCAGTCTTAAACTTGCAGAACTCAATGTCCAGCACAACCAGAACAGATGGTATGGGATACAATATATACTATACATCGTATAGTCACCCCAGGACATTCCACTCCTTATCTCCATATTGTCACCTTACTACCAAAACTAATATATATTCTAACTCTACAAACACATACATTATTCATACATATATATACAATATACAGCTACATACAGATAATGGCAGTGACATTCAGCAAACAGTGATATTTACACATGATTCTCACCCAATATCAGATCTCCCTACAGTACACATCATGTTGTTCCATCTCTCTGCATTATCCACCACATGCAACCTGGTCCTTGAGCAAAGACAATCCCACAGATGGGTTTGTTTTTACTGGAGGCAGAATTAATCCAAACAGTCTTTCCTAACAAACCTCTGACATGCAGCACTGGGACTTTGTCTCCGTCTGCTGTATACAGGGGCCCAGACGGGGCAGGGTCTGCTCGGTTGGTGGAGCCCTGGGTGTTAATAAACCAGGGGGCCTTTACTAGATGCTGCTCACAATTCTTGAAAGATCCTCCACCCAATGCTTTCAAGGTGGTTTTTAACAATCCATTGTACCTTTCCATTTTGCCTGCAGCTGGTGCATGCTAGGGGATATGGTACACCCACTCAATGCCATGTTCCCAGGTGTTGATAAGGCTCTAAGACAAATAAAGACTCATTCCTCAGACAAAGTAATCACTGAAATGAGAAATAATTAATTATATGAAGGTTTATTTGTTGATGCCAGTTCTGAGGTTTTTGAGATATTTGTGTAAATAAACCATAAGAACAGTATCAGACTTGGGCATGCATTTTGACACTTGTAGGCCTCAGAAGAGATTTTGTAGTACTGAGAAATTTTTGAAAAATTCTGCAGCTTCTTGGCACTTCCCAGTAAAACCTGGTGTAAAAGTAGTTTTTGGTACTTGCTGGCCTACAGCATATCTGTTAGTAATTGAAATGTAGAATCAGTACAGCTCATAAAGGTGAAAATAGTTGGGATAAATGGATTTAGGTTTCTGTTAAAGTTAATGGCAATAAAAACTTTGGATCTGTCACAGTGCACAGCAGTGGAGAGGGTAATGAGAATGAGAAAAGATTACAATGTAGAATAAGCAGATTTTTATTTTCAGACCATAACTGTGCTTGCCAAGAACACTGCAAATTCAGCAGAACATACCTCTGAAGCAACAGTTTCCTCTGCAGAGATTACTGTCACCTTGTGGCTTCAATTGTTCTCCATACTGTAAATGCCATGTTTTAATTTATTTCAGTAACATTGTGATTATTGTACAGGGTATTTTTACATTAAATATTTGACATTTAAGCCTTATACACCAGAAATTGTAATACCCTTAATCAATTTTTCTGGCTATTATTAATACTACAGATATGGATGATAGTTTGTCATGGACTGGGAAGAGAAGAGGAAGATCCCGCTCTTACATTCAACCAGCAGCTTTAGAAGTCCTATGGTTGGAAGACGACTGAAAAAAGACCGGCATGGAGAGAGCATCTCTGAGTGGTGGGGTCACACAACCCTTGATAGTGTCAATTGCCTTTGGATAGGATTTGTTACACATATGGTGATGTATTCAAATGACAGCCATTTGATTTGCACTTTGAAGTAGTGGACTACTTTCCAGTATCACTAATTCTTAAACTGCAGTGCTTTATCCCCCTGTTCTGCTCTCCAGTTTCTACCAAGCCTTCAGAAAATCACTTTATCACTCTCTTTCATCATCTCTTCGAAACATATCTATGTGATAATCTGGAGATTATCACATAATAGAGAAAGCTGAAGCAGAAGTGCATAAATCAACTATTTTAAGGCATTTTCCTGTATTCCTGTAGACCAATGCAACATGGTAAATTCCAGGGCAAACTGAAGGCACACCTCAGTGTGCAAAGCAATTGCACAAGTCTGACCCTTCCTCCACACTAGGCTCATTACAAAAGTGGGACATAACAACAATTTAGTCAAACTTCTGAGCCCATCTGTGGTAGAGATGCCAACAGCCATTCTTCCTGTAATTCCACACATCCAGCACATCCTCCAAGGCAGATAAGTAGTATTATTAGCAAATGGTTACTGAAATGGATGGGATTGTAATGCTAGCTTCCAAACAAGAACGCTACATGATATGAACTATACGTAACAGCCCAGTTGCACCTCTAGTAAATCTGAGGATTATTACATTTCTGCCTGTCAGTTGAGCCATACTAACTAACTTAGTGTACAGGCTTCACCAAAATGAGTAGGTAACATTTGTCACCTTCAGTACAGGATGACTCAAAAAGTATCCAACCTAATGACTTTCTCCTTTTCCCATGGGCTGTATGTGTATGCATCTTTTACTGTGGCCTTGGACAATGCACAAGATGATGCACCTTGGTCTTGAAGCTGCTGTTGTCAATTTAAATATCTAGTTAGACTACAAAAGGTGAAACTTTGGGGTATTTTCCTGTTTTACGTGCAAAACAGGTTTTCTAGTGATGCTTGATGATAAAATTCAGATCCCCAAAGTATTCATCACTAGACTGTGTTTACCTAATCTCGTGATTTTTAGCTAGCCAAACTGACGTACATTCATATAGACCAATATTCAGGAGTACCTCAGAATACACTTCTTTCTCCAGGTATAACTATTTTGAACAAGACAAGCTTTTTTTGGGCATAACGTTAAAATACAATCATTCCCTCACAGGAATGCTTTGAAGCAGAGTGTTTATGCTTAGTTAGATTTACAAGTGTCTAACACAAATACATCACTTCTCAAGATGTATGTTATGCTTCAACAAAATGATTAGTTATGAAATTGTGCATTAATAAAAACAGTTGGTTCTCTTTGTAGCTCAACTCCCTTTGCCCTCACTCTATATACAACAATGTCTAATAGCTCTCTGCAGGACTTCTGAATGACTATAGCAACACTATAATCATAATATGTGAATTTATATTATGTATGAAAGGTCATGGCCTATGAGGAAGTCCGTTTCTTTTCATGCATGTGTTCCTTAGGAGTTAGAATTTATGGAAGTGAGGCAAAAAGGGGAAAAAAACAGGCTGTGCATTGCTACTGTGGAGGCACCCAGGACAATTTTTACTTTCCTTAGATTTCTGGCTGTGTCATGTTTTTTGTTCAGTGACCACACTTACCATGTCCGTACCGTTTTAACTTCCCTTTTCTTTTGATGTGTGTGCATTTCTCCCTGCAGCCTCAACTCACTCTCCACATCCCTTTCAGGATTATGTGGTGCTGAAACTGTGATGGCTCAGAGAGTCACTCTGGGCAGCTGGAATTGTAGCAGAGCTGAGCACTGCTGGAGGAGGACAGAGGGCTCAGGCAAGGTGTGATGCTGAGCTCTGGAGTTGGGAGGCTCCTGGCAGCCTTACAGGCCGCCAGGGCAGCTCTGGAAATTCTGTCCCTGTTTCTTTTGATTCTGGCTGAGCCACTTTCTCACAGTCAGGTTTTTTAACTTTCTCCTGCAGTCATCAGAGAAAAAAGTGAGGGTTCTTTTATTTGGAAAAAAAATGAAAAAGACAAATGGAGGTAGATTTAGGCAGATTTTCCTCAAATAAGGCTTTAGGAAATAGTTATCTATAATGATGAAATAATAGGAACAGAAAGACTTGTGGTGAGCTGATTGTGAACTCTTTGTTGGTTAGAGTGGTACCATATAGATTTCAGATTTGGAGGAACTTTACTCTCCCAGAGAGAAACAAGGGGAGTTCCAAAAAGGTTTTTCTTCATGTTTGCTACTTGCTGCAAGTTATACTTAATGATACTCAGAAGGATCTGTACTGGTTGGTGGCCAAATAAAGGTTCAAGATAGAAAAAGGTAATGTAATATGGTTGAGATAAATAAAGATTCTGAAAATGAAACCATCATTCTCAATCTCCCATGGCTTTATCAATGTAAAAACCCTTCAATATATGAAAAAAAAAAAGATTTTCAAACTTGTATGACTTGTAGTTTTGATTGTGGCACTGTAATACTTCTTTATCTGGGTTTGTTTTAATAATGTCTGATTTGGTTGCACTGAAAATGCAGCTCTTCTGTAGGAATGAGGCTGTTTGTCCCTTTTATTAGAAGACTTCTCTTGGTCCTAGATTTATGGACCGATGCTGTTTTCTTGTGTGGCACTTACTTGCAGTCAGGCTACTTATCTGAACTTCTTTTCCCATCACTGGAAGGAAATACAATTTGCTGAAGTATGAGTCATCTCATCTTTCAGTAGATTTCTAAAGCAGTCAGATGAACCATTTTTCTTGGTACCTACTTCTCCCTGCTGACAATAAAGGGAAACTAACAGAGCAGCTCTGATATATCCCATACACGTTGTATGTCTCAAGCTACTTGAGATGAAACCCACTTGCAGTGTTTGTGGAAAACGTACACAATCTATCAACACTAGTTGGCTTCTGGGTGAAATGGAAGCTATGGGTGCACAACCTTCCAGCAGAGGTCTGTTCTCCAGTAAGGGAGCCCACATAATCACCTTGCCTACAGTCGTGACTTTTGTCTCTTCAATAGGTGTGTTGTGTACCAACCAATGCCCTATGCAGAAAGGTTTCCTGCTATGTTTCAGGGGAAATAAAAAAGAGTATTTAGCCTAATAAATTTCATCTAGTGTATGGCACTTTTCCAGCAAAACCTCTCATGCTTATTCTGTCTAATTGGAAAAACCCTAACCTGTTTTAGTCGGGGCATTTAGTTGGGGCTCCTAACATGTAGGAGCAGGAGCAGTAACACCTAACTTAGATGTCTGCCATAATTTTGAATAGCTGAACTTGGGGCACCTGCATGGTACCTAATCAATGCAAAGAATTATGTTGTGGGCTTAATTAAGCAGTAACAGACCATTCAGTAATGTTAATGCACACACACAGAGTCAAAAAGACTAATTAATCTGACCTGCAGCTTCCTCCACCATTTATGATTAAACATTTGAGAATACAGAAAAATGCATAATGGGCTAATCAGATGCAGCCTTTTAAAATGAAAATATGGACATGTGAACTGAAGACCAAAACTGTAAGGCTTGTACCGTCACTGTTTGAATCTTAATCGACACTGGCTCCTAAAGAAACTGTGACCTAACTGTCAAAAGAACTAGGGATTTTCTAAAAGTCAGAGTCTTAAGTGTTCCCGCTAGCAATCAAGACATCCTGTTACCAATTCCATTCACAATTATCATTTTACAGTCCGAATTGTTGCATTTTTCCCCACACTATAATTTGTAATAACTTTTCATGGATTTGTTCTGCATTTAGACATTCCTTAATGTTATAAATGCCAATCAGATATTCCAATTTTAAGTAATAATTTGGTTTATTAATAACAAATCAAATCACAGAATTTCGATAACCCACCAACAGCGGAGAAACTTGACAGAGTTTTCCCAGGAAATGTCAAGGGTGAACCGTGAGATACAGGGTCTGGCAGCCTGCTATCTCCCCCAACGGTTCACAAATTAGCCCAGTTCGGGGCTTGGTTTTTATACACTTTATTCAACCCCTGGCAATATTTCCCCATATTTCCCATTGTTTCCCCACCAACTACACAAATCCGGGAGTTGCCTCGACCAAGCAAAAAGAGTTCTTTTTCCCAGTTCAAATGTTAATGTCCAATTTCAATAGATCCTTATAGTTGACGAGTGGTCGGGACATCGGAGATGTGACTCGATGGCCCGCGAAGCTTGCATCCAAGGTGTGAGTTGCTGGTGCCAGCTTATCTCCGGGGTCCCCTCCCTGGTGCTTGGGCAGCTGCGGGCTTTCCCGGAAAAATCCCTTTGTTCTCTTATGAATGGAGGCGCCGTCAGTCTCAGGGCTGTCAGTTTCGCCGTCTGCTGCAAAATCTCTTAAAACATAAACTTCTACCTGACATCACTTTATATAACTTTATAAATTTCTAATTTATCATAAGAACATGAATTAACCATCTATATTTATAACACTTAAGAAAATGGGAATATATTCAGTGGCTTGCATAACCCAAAGGTAATCATGAGAGAATTTGGAAGGTGGCCTTCCATGGGATCTCTCAGGTTGGAAGTGATCTCAGATAGGGATCTGCTCTAACATCCTGCTCAGAGTTAAGAGTTAATTCAGCATTTAGACCAAGTTGCTCAGGGCTTTGTTGAGTCATGTGTTTAAAGCCTCCATGGTAAAAACTTCACAATTTCCCGGGCAGCCTGTCCCAGTCCTTTGCTGTCCTCACAGAGGTCCTTGGACAATTTGTTCCAGTTGCAGGAACTTCCCTTCTTTTAGTCTGGGACTGCTGTTTCTCATTCATCTACCATGCCCCTACATATGAGGAATTTACATTCTTGATAACTTCCTTGTGGATATGGACAGATTGCTGTAAGGTGTTCCCAAAGCCATTTGGCTGTAGGTTGAACAACCTCGCTCTTGCAGCTTCTGCTCACAGGGCAGGTGTGCCAGCCCTGACCATTCTGTTGGCCTTCACTCAACTCACTCCAGTTTACCAATGTCTTGCACTGAGAACAATAACTGGGAGTATCCAAAACATGATCTAATAAATATCAGATAAAGGTAAATAAAAGGTAAATATCAGATAAAATAATTTTCCTTTGTCAATTGGCTGCAATTTTGTTAATAAAGCCCAGTATGCCAGGACACTGCTGATACATGCTTAGACACAAACATGCATTGATGTAGTCCAGACTGTTCTGCTGGACCTCAAAGATCCACAGGCAAACACTGGTTTTGAGCCAAAAATAGCATCAGACAATCTTGGATTTTTTATGACAAAATATGTCAAACGTACTTGCTGTCTGACATCAGCCCAAATAATTCAGATGGTCTCACATTGAGCAAACCTATTGTATAGCACATGTTCCAAGTTTATGTTTACTATGCAAGTATAAAATTACTTTAATGCTTAACCATTTTTTTTTTTTTTTTTTTTTTTTTTTTGGCTAAAGAGTGACATATACCTAAGAAAGACCTTCCCTAAATAAAAAAAAACTTTTCCACAGAGCTGTCCCTTATTGATGGAAACTGGTTGGGAAACTGTTTAAAAGAAAACACCCAGGAAATACTGGATGAGCTCTAATTATCTTAACAGGGGACCTGGCCCCTGATAAGTCACAGGTGCACTAATTACCAAAACAAAGAAACAGCCTTGCCCTTAATGGCTCACAGTGGTAAGGAATAAAGAGAAGTGTGATAAAAGGTGGTGGGGTTGGCTGGTCCTCTCCTTTTTCTGTTATGCATTAAGAAGAGCAAACTGGAAATGGAAAGAGAGGAACTTGCACCTCTTCTCTCTTTCTCTTGTTGAGTCTGAAGAGCAGTCTGGAAATGGAAGAAGCTTGTACCTCTCCTCTTTCTCTTGTTGAGGATGAAGAGCAGATTGGAAACAGAAGGTAAGAAGCTTGCACCTCTCCCTCTCTAAACCTTTGTTTCATCCTCAGGGTTATTTATGCAGCTAAAAAGATCTGCTTGGTACCTCTGCAGCACCATTTTTAAAACTGTATCAGATCAAGAATACCAAGAGTAGCAAACTTCTTCATAATTACAAAATGAAAGCAAAAATTCAACCTTTTCTCTACCACCAAAGTGTTGGAATAAACCAGGTGCCAAAAATCTCTTGGATTCACCGTTTTCTTCTGAGTGGAAAAAAAAGAAAATATAGAGATCTTATGATGTGCCTTAAAAATATTTCAATGTTAAGATATCAGTACCAAAGAACACCCTTCATGCTCATCCTGATGGACAGATAAAGACTGTGGGCTGGTGACAGTATTATACTTCTAAAAACTACAACATTTACAAAAGGAGGACTTGATGTTCAGTGAATTATCAAAGCACTAGAAAGTGATTTTAATGAGCAACAGGTCATACAGAGATCCAGCTGAATAACATGTTGAGGTTTGCATGATTTTTTTTGTGGGGTGATAAACTTAAAGCCCTTTCTGTTTTGTGGAAACTCCAGTTCCACCTAAAGTCTCTTGTCACAAAGATACTGATGATATTTCCAGCAGGTGGGCTTCGCATTGATTAGTGTCAGACTACTTAAAAGCTTGAGTGAAATGGATCAACTTGTGTAGAATATGGGGTGATAACTGTAAAAGTGTTTCAGGTTTCTTCTCACCAGAAGGCCCTGTGGGAAAGGCACAGCTGCAGGCCAGAGGGTTGGAAGTCGTTTGAGGGGTGAGAGGCAGTGAGGGGAGAGTCAGTGGCAAGTGAGGCTGGAGGGACGCGTACAGAGCATGTGAGCAGAAAGCTGATTGGATGGAGGGATGCGTGGAGAGCGTGTGAGCAGACAGTTGATTGGATGGAGGGACATGAGGACAGCAGCGCTGCAGCTGGGCCAGCCAATGGATCCCTTCCCTCTGTTGAGTTCTGTTAGGTCTCGGTTTGGTTTCAGTTATGTCGGGTAGAGAATAAAGGTATAAAAAGAGTGCAAATTCTACAATAAAGGGATCTCCTATGGATGCATAAGGGGATCTGTGTTGCTTTGTTCCCCATTGCTACTTTTTTGCAACACAATTTCATATAAACAGAAGCAACAGAGTGTAAAATGGTGGTGAGCTTACTAAAGCATGTTTTGTAAATTTACTGTATTTATTTTTGGAGGCCTGAATTAAGGACAGAATCCCTTCCCAGGAGAGACACTTGTGTTACTGTTTATCTACTGGAAGATGTGTACTTCAACATTCCCTGAAATATGATGATGTTAAGATTGAGATGCTATGTTGAATCCTTTGCTTGCTTGAAGATATTGAACTGGCCAAAACAATGATTTCACTCATAAATGAGATTTTTGAAACAAGTCCTATTATTTTGAAGCTTATCACCCACTTTTTAAGTCTGTCAGACCAAAGTCCACTCTCAGGCCCCTTAAAAGGGGCCTTGTGTAAGGTCATTAAAACATGTTCCACTAATATCCACACCCGAGTCACTGGATTGCCTTAGCTTGCCAAGAAAATCCCAAACAAACAAATAGCAAAAAACCCCCCCAAACAAATGGCCAAACAAAACCCAAAAATTCAAAATCAAATACCCACAACAAACACCAAACTCCCTCACTCCTCAAGATTTAAGAACTTTAAACTTAGATTTAGAAGCATAAAATTCAACATTGAAGTTTAAAAATGTCTTTCCACTTTCAAAGAAGAACAGAAACTTGACATCATGCTCTAAATCATTTCCTCTTAAATAATAATGTAAACTAATGCTGACTCTCTACAGACATTAAATTAGGTGATCGACAGACAGGCTTTTCATCAAGCTGTGCTTTGCACAACTGGAAAATCCTACCATTTTATTAAGCAGTCTAAAAATTATCATCCATTTCACTTCTGTTCCTCTTTCTTTCATAAACACTTCAATAACTTTGAAAAAAGATAATAAAAAGCAATCTACAGAGTTTCTCTTATCTTTTACAGTAAAAATTCCTTTCATGGTTTGTTATACACATATGCACACAGATGTTTCATCAAATTAACTTGTGGGTATGCTCAGATGTGTTTAATGTCTGGCAAATTGCAATGTCTGTTTATAACAAATACCAAATAGAGAACACTGCAACTTGTGGAGCCCAGTTCCATTAGGAATGTAAAACTGTGTATTAGGAAATCACATTCTTGTATCTCTTCAGAAATACAGTACATCCTCCTGATTCATTCGACCTCAGGAAGACCCATACAGCCATAGTTCATAATTTCTTTGAGTTAAACATGAATGTTTATTTAAACTGGCTTTAATTCAACTATTTTTGCTTCAACAGTAATTGTGTTACCCCACTTGTTTCTAGTGAGGCCTCAAACACAAAATTGATGCAGGTTTTCAGTATCATGCCATAGGAACAATCAATGTAAATTTTTGAGACTAGAAAAATGGCTAGCATGAGAAAAAGATTAAAGAATTGGTCATTTTTACTCTGGGGAAGACAGGGAAGCAAAACATAATGACAGCCTGCAAATAAGAAAGAAGCAGTTATGGAGATGATGATGACCAAGGTTTTCCACATGCACTTTGAGTAACTTGAGAAAATGGGGCTTAATTTGCAGCAAAGTTTTCTCTACATATCTATTTATAATGGTTATGAAGCACTGGAAAAGCTACCTAAAGGGGCTGTAAAATATTATTTATAGGGAATTTTTATGACCTGATCCAGAAATGTTGATTGCAAGCAAGGAACAGTGTATATTTTTTTAATGTTAGACACATCATGGCACAGACCATGCTTCATGAGCGCTGCAGAGATTACCTCAAGTCTAATTACTGCATTTCCAACTCCAAGAAAAGAAGGACAAGAGCTACTGAAGTTTCAAGAAGAAATTCTCTGTTACACTGATCCTTCTGCTCAAGTGAGCCTTTCTTTCAAGAGAGAAAAATAAGCCAAGACCAGGTCTGATCATGCAAATCTACTAGCCAAAGAAAGTAAAGCAAAAGTAAAGGGAGCTGTAGTCAAGGTTACTTCCCTGAAAGAAACATCTCCCAAGTTCTTCAGAGGAAAATTACCAGGGAAACAAAGCAGTTGCATGGAGAGCCCAAAACTCCTGGGATCATTGGCCAGTATTTGGATAGCAAGTATTTTTTGATGCATTATTAGTTGTCATATGGATTCCAATAATCAGAAGGACAGCAGTTCACCCCAAAGATAGAAAGGGTTACATATCTCTATCTCTCAGCAGTACCATGCTCAGGCTGAAACCTTGTCTTAATATCTAAGGCAATCTTAATTCCACCTACAAACATCAGTGGTTTAACATTCACAAGCATCATGAGATAATGTAGTGACCCTGGACTTTGAAAACAAAATGCAACACTTGTGTAACAAATAATAAATAGACTCAATTAAATATAAAGCAAAAGCAGTTTGACTTGTGGTTTTAAAGCTGTCTTTCAAAGAATGAAAATAAGCTAAATAATTTTTATGCAGGTATGAACTACCTTTTTTAAGGCTCTACAGACCATCAGACCCCAACAAATGAGGGATCCCCTTCTTAAATAAATTTACCATGTAACTTCTGATACCATGAATAGCATTCCCCCCATAAAGG